>NC_091223.1:6186399-6338899 GCF_040958095.1 Procambarus clarkii
CATACATACATACATACATACATACATACATCATACATACATACATACATACATACATACATACATACATACATACATACATACATACATACATACATACATACATACATACATACATACATACATGCATACATACATACATATATGCATACATAGTCCATTTTCCCGAAACGGAAAAATCCGAGAAGCAAAAGAAGAATCCAAGGTTTAACAGGGCATGTATGGAAGCAAAGGAACTGAACAAAACGGCTTGGAGGAACTTCCGAAATAACAGAACACCAGAAAGCAGAGAGAGAGAGATACCAGAGAACCAGGAAAGAGTATGTTAGTGTGAGAAGGGAAGCAGAGAAAAATTATGAAAATGATGAAGCAAGCAAAGCCAAGACCGATCCAACGCTACTCTACAGTCACATCAGGAGGAAAACAACAGTGAAAGAACAGGTAATGAAACTTAGAACAGGAGAGGAGAGGTATACAGAGAATGACAAAGTGGTGTGTGAAGAACTCAACAAGAGGTTCCAGGAGGTCTTCACAATAGAACAAGGAGAGGTCACTGCGCTAGGAGAGGGGGGCAGTAAACCAGACGGCCTTGGATAGGTTCGAAATTACGAGAGATGAGGTCAAGAGACACCTGTTGGACCTGGATGTGAGAAAGGCTGTTGGTCTAGACGGGATCTTACTATGGGTATTGAAAGAGTGTGCAGAGTTACTCTGCTTGCTACTCTCGATAGTGTATAGTAGGTCACTGGAGACGGGAGACCAACCAGATATATGGAAGACGGCTAATGTGGTCCCAATATACAAAAAGGGTGACAGACAAGAGGCACTGAACTACTGGCCAGTGTCCTTAACTTGTATACCATGCAAGGTGATGGAGAAGATCGTGAGAAAAAATCTAGTAACACATCTGGAGAGAAGGGACTTCGTGACAAATCGCCAACATGTGTTCAGGGATGGTAAATCTTGCCTTACTGGCTTAATAGAATTCTACGACCAGGTGACAAAGATTAAGCAAGAACGAGAAGGCTGGGCGGACTGCATTTTATTTAGACTGTCGGAAAGCCTGTGATACAGTCCCATATAAAAGGCTGGTACATAAGCTGAAGAGACAGGCAGGAGTAACTGGTAAAGTGCTCCAGTGGATAAGGGAATACCTAAGCAATAGGAAGCAAAAATTACAGTGAGGGTCGGCCGATCGGGGAGCCGGTCGGCCGAGCGGACAGCATGCGGGACTTGTGATCCTGTGGTCCTGGGTTCGATCCTAGGCGCCGGAGAGAAACAATGGGCAGAGTTTCTTTCACCCTATGCCCCTGTTACCTAGCAGTAAAATAGGTACCTGGGAGTTAGTCAGCTGTCACGGGCTGCTTCCTGGGGGTGGAGACCTGGTCGAGGACCGGGCCGCGGGGACACTAAAGCCCCGAAATCATCTCAAGATAACCTCAAGGGGTGAGACTTCAGATTGGCGTGAAGTCACCAGTGGAGTCCCACAGGGCCCTGTACTCGGTCCTATCTTGTTTCTGATATACGTAAACGATCTCCCGGAGCGTATAGACTCATTCCTCTCATTGTATGCTGACGATGCCAAAATTATGAGAAGGATTAAAACAGAGGTCAGCTTGAGGCTTCAAGAAGACCTAGACAAACTGAAGGAGTGGTCGAACAAATGGTTGTTAGAGATTAACCCAAGCAAATGTAATGTAATACAGATAGGTGTAGGGGAGCGGAGACCAGTTACAAGGTATGATTTGGGGGATGAAATTCTTCAAGAGTCAGAGACAGAGAAAGACCTGGGGCCGGATTCAGGAAGGTACTTACGAAGGTTTTTCCTCTTAGCTAAGAGCGTTTTCCGTCTTAGCGCCTTCGTGGCGGCTACGTCCGTATTCAATTAACTACCCTAAGTGGAAAAACCTTCGTAAGTTTATTCCGGGATTTAAGTGTGGTTTCGACCACTCGTAGCTTTACATAAACTGGATATAAGTCATTTTTCTCTACTACATAACACTGGGATCGATTTATGATATTGGAACATGACCAAAATATTATAGCTGGTGAATCTATTAAAGAGGAGTCCTTCGTGTTAGTTATATATGCATTCTCTGCTTGAAACTTGAAGTAAATATGTGTTTGATGATAGTAGAATTAGTTTTATAATAGCAAGATATTATACCAGTAGTTATTAAGTAAATAAACACTGGTGAACATGAAATATGAGAGAAGGTGATGAGCCCTGCCTGATGGGATCATTTACTATCACCAAATGCCCCTGTTCACCTAGTAGTAAGGGTGTACCTTAGCTATACATATCCATTTCTAATTTATTTAGTTTGGTTTTATTTTGAAATTAAATCTGGGTGAGACATAAAATAAAAATATGCTGCACAAATGATGTTAGGTAAGGAAAAGGGTAAAAATGTCAAAAACTTTATTCATTGAATACTTAAAGCTATAACTATGACTATATAGACTATTAAAAAAGAGAGAGGGAAGTAGGGGTCCAAGACCTCTTCCTGTTATACAATTTGGGTGTGGAACAAGTAATTATCAAAAGAAGGCACCATGCCGGGAAGGCTATGTAGCAGTAAGGCAGTGAGGTGAGGCAGCTACTTATTTGAGAAATGCTTATTTTATTTACCTTATAAGCTGAGGCAACTTATTTTATTTGAGGAATACTCAGCTGATTCCTCTACATTTAGCATGGAACAAATTTGTGTCCAAGACCTCTTCCTGTTACTCAATTTGGCTGTGTGTAACCAAACTAGAAGTGCTCTACAAATCAAGGGACCCAGAATGTGGAATGACCTCCCGAATCATGTCAAAGGCTGTACCTCTCTCAACCAGTTTAAGAGTTAAACCAAGTACTGCCTAATTAACTCCATGTAACCTAACTTACCTCCTAAATGTCAACCCATGTCTTGCTATTTTTTAAACAACGCTGTTCACCAACATGTGCAATTGCTGATTTATGCTATGTTAACCCCCCTTTATGTACTTTTTATTCCTTCTTTCAACACAATTTATACCTAATCCCGATTACTATTAAGTTTTAGTCTGTGTTTTTTTTTCCCCCACACCTTGCCCGAAATGCTATGAGTATTAGTGGCTTTAGGTATTGTCTAGCTCTGTCTATAAATCCAACATTATGTTTGTAAATCAACTGTATGTACTTTTCCTGAATAAAATGTATTTATTATTTATTTTTTAATCAGTAAGTATTAAAAGAAGGCACCAAGCTGGGAAGGCTATGTAGCACCATTGTGTGTAACAATAAACCAAATTTTTTTTAACAAATAATGCACCTGTATGGGAAAACAAATCCTGTCAGCTGTAAAAATATTGATGCAGTTATTTAAATGAAAAATATAATGAAAGAAATATTACTGGTTTATTTTTATCCTATCTTTTTGTACTGTACAGTATATCCAAGGAAGTGAAAAATTGAGACATAATGCACAATTTAATGAATGATTAGCATGGATTAGCAGTTCAAAAGAAATATGACTTGTATTACATATCAACATGAGATCTTAATGATCCATGGTCAACATGATTTAATAAGGATAATACAGTACTGTATTTGTAATAATACAAACTATAATTTAAAATCTTTATTACTGATTTTTTTTATTAAGAAGATTAGGTATACACAGCAATGTGCTGCCACCCTATTCTATATGGAATATTACACAGTGTAGATAAAAAACTAGCTATAAGTTTATCTAATACTCCCATCTCACAAGATGGTTAGACATACTGTACATGGAATCAATTTAGAAAATACCAGCCTCAATACAAAAAACAAATCAACTCTGACTAAACAACTCTAAGCAATTTTCACAAGAGGTAAGCACTGAATCATGGAAACATTATATTATAATTACTCTTACCAGTTTCTACAAAACTCCTCTCAAACAATGTATTTTTAAACATGTTTAGGTATACACAGCAATGTGCTGCTTCCCTATTCTGTCTAAAGGACCACACAGTGTAGATAAAAAACCAGCTACAAGCTCACCCAACATCCTCACCTCACAGGATGGCCAGTCATACATGGAATTAGGAGAGAACAAAATACTTAATGCTGATCTATTAGCCTCCACTGGCAAAATCTGGGTGCAGCACAAGAATATCTTCCAATATTCCTGAGTGTATGAAGTAATTACAGAGCTCAAAATACCTCATACCATTTGGTATGAAGTCACTGATAACAGGACAATCACAGATATAGTGTTGGAGAGTATGTTCTCTCAAGTAGGACTGAATACAGATTTTTTTTTTTCCACCAAGAGGGCTATAAACCCATGGAACCGCCTACCCGCTGAAGCCGTAAATGCCAAATTCCAGCTAAAAAATATCATTAAGACAATTGGCGGGCCCTTTAACAAGCCGCCGGCTTTCTGTCCTCTTCGAGGTCACTAGATAGTTGGTGGCCCTTGGGTAAATTCAGTAAATATATACAATAATTGTCAGCGCATCTTCCGAGCAACAAGGACAGCTACACAGTATCTCTTAGAATTACGTAGGTAAACAACAAATGTAACATATTTGTTTACTACAATCTCGGTGCTGGCTGTAGAAGTTGAAAAAACATTGTTTTACTTCGAAATATACTAATTTTATAAGAAAATTCGACGTAAATAGGAGGCAGTAGAGCTCCGATAAGCCAGCGCTAAATCTTCAATATGAAGAATGTTGCTGCTCTCTGATTGGCCAAACGAAACACAGTAGTGACCTCTATCGGCACGCAGGTGAACCAACAATTTTCTTCCTAAGTATACCTTATTGAATCGCACCTAAGCATCTTCTTAGGGCGCACTTAGGAACCTTCGTAGCAAACCCACTTACGAAGAAATACACAGAGCTTCCTGAATCTAGGTCCTAGGGGTTGATATCACACCAGACTTATCCCCCTGATGCCCATATCAAGAGGATAACATCAGCAGCACATTCCAGGTTGGCTAACATAAGAACGGCATTTAGACACTTGTGTAAGGAATCAATCCGAACTTTGTATACCACCTATGTCAGACCAATGCTGTAGTATGCAGCCCCAGTATGGAGTCCATATCTAGTCAAGCATAAGACTAAACTGGAAAAGGTTCGAAGGTTTGCCACCAGACTAGTACCTGGGCTGAGAGGAATGACCTACGAGGAGAGACTACAGGATTTAAACCTCACATCACTGGAAGACAGAAGAGTTAGGGGGGACATGATCACTACGCATCAAGGGAGTCGGTGGCTGAATGGACAAAGCACTGGATGCGTGATCCTGTAATCCCGGGTTCGATTCCGGGCGCCGGCGAGAAACAAATTGCAATTTCTTTCACCCTGATGCGCCTGTTACCTAGCAGTAAATAGGTACCTGAGAGTTAGTCAGCTGTCGTGGGCTGCTTCCTGTGGGTGGAGGCCTAGACTAGGATCGGGCCGCGGGGACCCTTAAAAACCCCTGAAATCATCTCAAGATAACGTCAAGATCTCAAGATAACCCAAACGAGCAACGTACAAGAGTCTGAGAGGAATTGATAGGGTATATAAAGACAGGCTATTTAACACAAGGGCCACACGCACTAGTGGACACAGGTGGAAATTGAGTACCCAAATGAGCCACAGAGATATTAGAAAGATTTTTTTAGTGTCAGAGTGGTTGACAAATGGAATGCATGAGGGAGTGATGTGGTGGAAGCTGACTCCATACGCAGTTTCAAGTGTAGATATGATAGAGCCCAATTGGCTCAGAAACCTGTACACCAGTTAATTGACAGTTGAGAGGGGGGACCAAAGAGCCAGAGCTCAACCCCAGCAAGCACAAATAGGAGAATACAAATAGGTGAGTACACACACACACACACACATGAGAGGAGAAGATGAACCAGCAATGCTTGATTTGATATTTACCCTAAATGAATGGGATATAAGGGAAGTTAAGATGGAAGCGCCCTTGGGAATGAGTGACCATAGTGTATTGAACTTTGAGTACCTGGTAGAGCTAGGACTTATCTCCCCCCCAAAAAGAACTAGGAATCAAAAGGCTGGCATACCGAAAGGGGAATTATGAACAGATGAGAAGTTTCCTAAGTGAAATACCTTGGGACACAGACCTCAGAGACAAGTCTGTACAGGGTATGATGGACTATGTTACCCAAAAGTGTCAGGAGGCAGTAAACAGGTTCATCCCGGCCCAAAGGGAAAAATCCGAGAAGCAACAGAAGAATCCATGGTATAATAGGGCATGTATGGAGGCGAAGAAACTGAACAAAAAGGCGTGGAGGAACTTCCGGAATAACAGAACACCAGAAAGCAGGGAGAGATACCAGAGAACCAGGAATGAGTACGTCAGGGTGAGAAGAGAAGCAGAGAAAAATTTTGAAAATGATATAGCAAACAAAGCCAAGACCGAACCAAAGCTACTCCACAGTCACATCAGAAGGAAAACAACAGTGAAAGAACAGGTATTGAAACTTAGAACAGGCGAGGACAGGTATACAGAGAATGACAGAGAGGTGTGTGAGGAACTCAACAAGAGGTTCCAGGAGGTCTTCACAATAGAACAGGGTGAGGTCACTGTGCTAGGAGAAAGGGAGGTAAACCAGGCGGCCTATGGAGGAGTTCGAAATTACGAGAGAGGAGGTCAAGAGACACCTGCTGGATCTGGATGTTAGAAAGGCGGTTGGTCCAGATGGGATCTCACCATGGGTACTGAAAGAGTGTGCAGAGGCACTTTGCTTGCCACTCTCCATAGTGTATAGTAAATCACTAGAGACGGGAGACCTACCAGAAATATGGAAGACGGCGAATGTGGTCCCAATATACAAAAAGGGCGACAGACAAGAGGCACTGAACTACAGGCCAGTGTCCTTGACTTGTATACCATGCAAGGTGATGGAGAAGATCGTGAGAAAAAACCTGGTAACACATCTGGAGAGAAGGGACTTCGTGACAAATCGCCAACATGGATTCAGGGAGGGTAAATCTTGCCTTACAGGCTTGATAGAATTCTACGATCAGGTGACACAGATTAAGCAAGAAAGAGAGGGCTGGGCGGACTGCATTTTCTTGGATTGTCGGAAAGCCTTTGACACAGTACCGCATAAGAGGCTGGTACATAAGCTGGAGAGACAGGCAGGTGTAGCTGGTAAGGTGCTCCAGTGGATAAGGGAGTATCTAAGCAATAGGAAGCAGAGAGTTACGGTGAGGGGTGAGACCTCCGATTGGCGTGAAGTCACCAGTGGAGTCCCACAGGGCTCTGTACTCGGTCCTATCTTGTTTCTGATATATGTAAATGATCTCCCGGAGGGTATCGATTCATTTCTCTCAATGTTTGCGGACGATGCTAAAATTATGAGAAGGATTAAAACAGAAGAGGACTGTTTGAGGCTTCAAGAAGACCTAGACAAGCTGAAGGAATGGTCGAACAAATGGTTGTTAGAGTTTAACCCAACCAAATGTAATGTAATGAAGATAGGTGTAGGGAGCAGGAGGCCAGATACAAGGTATCATCTGGGAGAGGAAATTCTTCAGGAGTCAGAGAAGGAAAAAGACTTGGGGGTTGATATCACGCCAGACCTGTCTCCTGCAGCACATATCAAGCGGATAACATCAGCGGCATATGCCAGGCTGGCCAACATACGAACGGCATTCAGAAACTTGTGTAAAGAATCATTCAGAACTTTGTATACCACATATGTCAGGCCAATCCTGGAGTATGCAGCCCCAGCATGGAGTCCATATCTAGTCAAGGATAAGACTAAACTGGAAAAGGTTCAAAGGTTTGCCACCAGACTAGTACCCGAGCTGAGAGGTATGAGCTACGAGGAGAGACTACGGGAATTAAACCTCACTTCGCTGGAAGACAGAAGAGTTAGGGGGGACATGATCACCACATTCAAGATTCTGAAGGGGATTGATAGGGTAGATAAAGACAGTCTATTTAACACAAGGGGAACACGCACAAGGGGACACAGGTGGAAACTGAGTGCCCAAATGAGCCACAGAGATATTAGAAAGAACTTTTTTAGCGTCAGAGTGGTTGACAAATGGAATGCATTAGGGGGTGATGTGGTGGAGGCTGACTCCATACACAGTTTCAAGTGTAGATATGACAGAGCCCGATAGGCTCAGGAATCTGTACACCTGTTGATTGACGGTTGAGAGGCGGGACCAAAGAGCCAGAGCTCAACCCCCGCAAACACAACTAGGTGAGTACAACTAGGTGAGTACACACACACACACATACACACACACACACACACACACACACACACACACACACACACACACACACACACACACACACACACACACACACACACACACACACACACACACACATATGGGCTAGGAGAGCTGGTAATATGTTGTTGTTGTAAGGTGTGAGTCAAGTGGTGTTCGAGAAGGAAGAGTAATAAGAGGGCTGTATGGGCTGTATGAGGAGGCATCTGCTCGCCACCGCTGGCTGCAGTCACCATAACACACGAGGGGTAAGGTGAGTCTCACAGTGGCCCAGAAACCCTTCAACACACTCCAAGAGGGGAGTCGTTAGTTCGTGTCAAACACAGTCCTTGAGTATAGGTCTATAGGTCTTCACTATTCGTCGTCTCTGCTGCTACTGAGACAATGTGCGGTGGTTTCCACAGTATTTGTAAATAATGGCCCCCCCCACCTCTCCCCCTTCCCCTTCCCGTCACCCTTCAGCCTCTACGGGTTTAAGACCAAGAAGCATAGAGAGTTTCACATGCCGGCCACATGGCACATGGCACATACCACATGGCTAGGAGACCGGGAAATATGATGTATGGAAAGGCGTGAGAAGGTAATAGGGGGCCATTGGAAGCATCTGCTTGTCATCGCCTCAGCTTCCATAGTTGTGTATTACCTCCTCTTAGAGGTGACTGCTGCCCCCACATCAAAACACTCAAGGTGTAAGGTAACACTCACAATGATACAGGAGGCGTCATTAGTCCATGTCAAAACGTAGCTATGGGGACCGGTCTACACTCTTTGATGTCTCTGCTGGTACTGCGGTGCATATACGGCATCGACAGTATTTATCAACAATAACCCCTCCCCCCTCGCCTCCTCTGTGCACGCTCCCCCATCACCTACCATCAGCGACTGAGTGTCTGTAACATAGTCTAGAATAAGGAAGGTCCACACACCAATCTGTTTATTCTGCGATAGTTTAAAAAAAAAAACAAGTTGACGGGTAGGCTGTTCCATGTTAATGTTGATGGTTTTTGCAGTACAGAATGAGATGTATGTAGCCTGTGCTATGCCTGCCACCACAGCCGCATAACAATATTTCTGGTCCATTTGTATAATATCAACATCAAATTAACTAACTGGGAAACAAAGTCACTTTCCATGTCTATTCATTAGTAATTATTTAGTAACAAAATATAACCCCTCATTATAATGTAGAAGGAAGGCTATCACTCGCTGTGTACCTCAACCACTTCCTCCTACACGGTGTCCAATATCTTAGAGGTAGAACAAATTTCAAACAGATATTTATCACTCTTAAATTAGCTTCTTCCATCAATTTAAGTTTAATGTTTTTCCAATCTTAAAAGTAAATAATAATAATACGATCATCAAGTCTGTATATGTTTTCTTAGGCAATCAGCTTTAGAACGGCCTTGACTTAGATGACAGCCAAGACAGGGTTGACACGTTAGCGCCGTCTGTCGTTTCTGACTCGTTAGCTGTGCCAGACATTTAGACTGTCAGCCCCCCTACCCCCACCCCCGTCTAAGCTATTCGAGGAATCAGTCTTCCTTCTCTTAAAAAATCAGCAGCTCATCTCTCTTAGCTCACCCTCACGTGTTAACAGAGAGATTAAGGGGTTAGACTACAGCACTCCAATAAGAGAGGATATGTTCCCTACATTTTCTTTACTTGGTATAAGATGGCTGAACCATTAAACTGTTATCAAGGCGGAACAATGAAACAGAAATATAATATGAGCTCGATGTGGTTATCAGCCCTCATTAAGGGATGCTAACTATACCCTCCCACACCCCTTCCCTCATTTTCAGCAGGATTTATTGATGGATAGTTGGAATAATGTATTAAATAAAAAAAAATGCTATGAGGTTAATGAGTAGGCTGCTCCAAGGGTTACTTTGGGTAGGCTGTTTATGGCTTACTTTCGATAACCAGGTTCACGGAGGATTTCCAGGTATACTGTACTCACAACAGCACCTGATATCTGCAGGATTAGTAGCAGGAGTCCTGCTACTAATCCTGTAGCAGGACTCCTTAAGGCGGTAACCTATCAATACGACCACATTCAAAGACTGGTCAATACGGGCTCGTTTAGGAGACAATAATCTCTCTCACCCCGCTCCCCCACCCACACCCCACTCATTCACCTGCCATCTCATCCATTACCTGTCAATTTCTTAAGACATAGCCTCATCATAGCTCCAGCTGAGTGTCTGTATTTTTCTTAGGGAAACTGTAAAACATAACATAAAAGACCAAATGTAGCAATAGCCATTAGCTGTATAGTCAAAACATATAACAGATTCAATTCGTTCTCAGTTTTACACCATAGAAAGACTTTTTAGTTTGAAAAAAATACTTCCAGCAACCTACAGATATTGTATTTAGTTTTTAAAAAGGTCTAAATAAGACCACTCAGGTTCCATAAAATACTTTACATCATCGTTCTCAGTTTTACACATAGGAGGTTTTTTAGTTAAAAAAAAATACTTCAATCATCCTATATCTATAATGAGAGAAGGTGAAACATAACAAGGATATTGTATTTAGTTTTGAAAAAGGTCTGAATAAGAAGACTCAGGTTCCATAAAATACTTTACATAATCCAATATGCATGTGCAGTAAAGGTGAGCCATGTTCTCCACATACAAATTCCATGATATAAACTGTTAGCAAAGTAAACATAACATAAAAGACAAAAATATAGCAATAGCTATTAGCTGGCTAGTCAAAACATATCAGATTCATTTCGTTCACAGTTTTACACATAGGAGGTCTTTTTTGGTTAAAAAAAAAAATACTGCCACCATCACACATCTATATTCAGAGAGAAGGCGACCCCTTGCGTTAAATAACCCCTCCCCGCTCAGCTCGTTGTCGCCGTGTGGGGGCTTAGTGGGCGGCTGCCAGAGTGTGATGCTCCTTGGGACAGTCCTCTGTCCTTTTCTAGCCTTGTGCTCCTGCTGTCGTCCTCTCCAATTCTGCTGGGCACCTTTTCTTTTTCCTTCTGTTTCGTTTTTCTCCCCCCTCTTCTCCTATCTTCTTGCCGTTTCCTGCCGTCCTTTTGCTCGTTCTGGTTCTTCCCTTGGACTTCTTCTATTTTGACGCCCGGGTGCTTGAGGGGGCATACTCTTGCACCCGTAGAACTGTAGTACCCGACGTCGAGAGCGAGGGGAACCTTTTATTGTCAATCCCCCTTTCGTCACTGAACCCGATCTCGACGGACTGTCGGTTTCTTAAGGTGGCGTTTGTGGGGCGTATACTCACGACGCACCCCTAGGAGGCCCCGGCAAGATCGGCGATAGCTTCTTGTTGGGTGTCCTGACTCTAATTGTGGCCCCATGGTGGGTGTGGGGGCACATTCGTGAATGAATTCTTCTTTTCGTAATGATGTTGACCCCTGTTTCGGCTGCTTCTGGTTTACCTTTTCAGGCTCGTGGGGTGGGCGACCAAGCCCCCGAGTCGGTCCGTGTTGGAAGACCGGGCTCTGTAGCCTCTGCTGCATTGGGCCCCGACCTTGCCCGGGCTCTGTAGCCTCTGCTGCATTGGGCCCCGACCTTGCTCCTCCTTTGGCCTCTCTGACTCCTTCCCCTGGCTCCCCTCCCTCCTCTGTGGTTGGGTCGAGCCCCAATCCCCCAGTGGTGACTACCTCGTCCCCTGGCGCGGCTCCTTCTCTAGTTGTAACTACTGCGCCTTTTAACCCCTCTCTCTCTGGGGGTTCTCACCGCCGTCCTCGTCACGGCCGCCCTCGCTCGATTCCTTCCAGTTCTGCTACCTATCAAGCCTTGTTTGGTCCCGCTTCGTGGGCCAAATATTTTGATCTTCTCCCTCTTGATTCTGCGCCTCCTGACGATTTCTCCCTCTATCGACATCTCGTTGACTCCGTGGATGCCTCCATTACTTTCAACCCCACTCGTCTCGGTACACGTGTCGTTGCTGCTCCTTCTCAGGATGCTGCTTCCCACTTGGCTGCCTTATCCTGCCTTGGCGAGACCCCTGTTCGGGTCTCGAAGAACGCTCAGTTGAATGCCAGTGTTGGCACTATTTTGCTCCCGCCCCATGTTGCGACCGGTGTTCGGGACCTGCGCGACTGCCACGACGATATTCGACACATCCTTGCTGCCCAGGGCCATTCTATTCTCCAGGTGGACACGTTTACTCGTCCCCCTCGTGGTAGTCGCCGTCAACCCCTCCGGGTTGTGAAGATTACCTTTGATGGTAGGACCCTTCCACCCTCTGTCATTCTTGCTGGTGCCAGGTGCTCTGTCCAGGAGTACATTCCTTCTCCTCGGCTCTGCAACAAGTGCTGGAGGTTTGGGCATGGTGCCCTCCGCTGCTCCGGGACTGTCTCTCTCTGTCCTTTGTGTGGTGGCGAAGGTCACTCTAAGTCGGAGTGCACTTCTCCCCAGGCTCGTTGCCTCAATTGCGGTGAGGCCCATCCTACCTTCTCCCGTGCGTGTGTCCATTAGAAGCTTGAGGCAGCCGTCCTCAACTTGAAGCACCGGGAGCGTTTATCTTTTCCTGAGGTGAGACGCCAGGTTCGCCGGCTCCTGCCTTATGCTAATATCTCTTATGCTCGCGTGTTGCGCTCTTCCTCTCCTCGTCCTTCCTGCCTTCCTCAGACTCTCAACCGTTTCCGGGCCTTGGACCCTGATGCGCCCACTGCCCCCTCCTCTGTTCCTTTGGGTTCTCTCCCGAAGGATCCTCCTCCTGGTCCTCTGACTGGGGTTCCCCTTCCTTCTACCCGGTCTGTCGTGTCTCCTGTGTCTTCTTCCTCGTCTCCCTCCGTTCCTCCTTCCTATCCTTCCCCTCCGTCTCTTGACTCTCCCCGCCGCCTATCGGTGCGGGCTGATGTCCATCGCTCTCCAAACGGCCGTCATGTGTGCTCTCGTTCAGCTTCTCCTGTTGAGACACTGGAATCCGTTGCCCAGTACGTGGTTGCTGGGACACCTGTCTCTTTACGTCAGAAGCGTAAACCTGGCTCCTCTCCTTCCTCCTCCCCGGCGGGTAAAAAGGTTTCGCTTTCTTCCTCGGCCCCTACTTCTGCCTCTCTCGCTCCTTCCCCTCCCATTTCGGTGGTTGCGCCCCCTGTTCCTGCTATGGAGGTTTCTTTAGCCCCCGCTTCCCTCTCAGTTGCTGCCCTTGCTGAGGTACGCTCCCCTCTTTCTACCCCTCCTCTTCCTGCTGCAGTCCTTGCCTGCTCCTCTCCGTTGTCTCCTCCTCTTCCTCCTCCTCCTCCTCCGGACCCCGCCTGCCCACCTCTGATCTGTTCTCCCGTTTCCTTCCCTCCATCTTTGCTCAGTTTACCCATGCCCCCTAACCCTGACTTTGCTGACCCTGATCCTGACCCTGATATTCTTTAACGTGCACTGTTGCTTTTTCGCCTTTGTTTCTTCCTTGTTCTCTGTTTTTGTCCTTTCTCTTCTCGTCGTTGTCCATTCTTCAATGGAACGTTCAAGGTTATTACGCCAATTTCCTCGAACTCCAACTTCTGATTTCGCGGTTTTCGCCCCTTTGTGTCTGTCTCCAGGAGCCGATGCTTGGTGCTCGTCCTGGTCGTTTTCGTGGCTATTCCTTTCTCTCCCCCCCCCCCCCAGCTGTTGCTGGGGCTTCTAATTCTTCTGCTCTTTTAATTCGTGTTGATGTTTCCTTTGTTCCTTTACTTTTTCCTTCACCTCTCCATTGTTCTGCTGCTCGTGTCTTTGTGGGGAAATGGTACACAGTTTGTTCCATTTATCTCCCCCAGAGTGTCCCGCTTTCTCTTCCTGATTTGAAACACCACCTAGACTCCTTGCCGGAGCCTGTGCTCCTGCTGGGTGACTTCAATTGTCGTCATTCTCTTTAAGGTGACGTTCTGACGAATACCCGGGGTCGCCTTCTTGAGCCGTTTCTCCTCTCTTCTTCCCTGTCTCTTCTGAATTCTGGTGAGCCCACTCATTTGGACTCTCGGACTCGCACCCTTTCTTGTCTTGATCTTTCTCTCTGCTCTTCTTCTCTTTACTTAGATTTCACGTGGCAGGTTCTTGATGACCTCCATGGAAGTGATCATTTCCCCATCCTTGTTTCCTTTTTCTCTTTTCGTCCTTCCCTCTCTTTCCCTAGGTGGCAGTTTGCTAAAGCGGACTGGACCCTATTTTCCCTCAGTGCTACTCTCTCTGACCTCTCCCTTCTGCCTCTCTCTCACGCTCTCCTCCTTTTTCATGACACTGTCTTCAACGCTGCCCTGCGCTCTATCCCTCGCTCTTCCTCCCGGGGTCCACGGAAGTGCGTTCCCTGGTGGGGAATGCGGACTGTGCTCGGGCTGTCCGCTGTAAGCGTGCAGCCTGGAAGAGGCACCGCCGTAGGCAGACGACCGATTCTTTTCTTTTCTTTCGGAAAGCGAGTGCGGTGGCCCGTAGGGCCATCCGTATGGCTAAATGTGAATGTTGGGCATCTTATGTCTCAACAATTACGTCCGAAACTCCTCTGGCCCAGATCTGGAAGCGTATCCGCAAGATAGCGGGTAAGTTCGTTCCCGATGTTTCACCGGTCCTTCACCTCCATGATACTCTTGTGGCGGACCCGTTGCAGGTCGCTTCCGTACTGGGTTCCCACTTTTCTTCTGTTAGCTCTGGTCTTCATCTTCCTCAATCTTTTCTTCTTCGTAAACCTGTCCTTTAGTCTCGTCCTTTAGATTTCTGCACTCGTCTTCAACTTCCCTATAATGATCCCTTCTCTCTCTCTGAACTTCGTTCTGCCCTGGCCCTCTGCGGTTCTACGGCGGCGGGCTCCGATGGTATTCATTATGAGATGCTTCGCCATCTCCCTCCGTGCACGTCTCAGTATTTACTGAGTCTGTATAATCGGATCTGGGAGTCGTCGTCAGTCCCTGAGGACTGGCTCGATGCCGTTGTCCTCCCTGTTCGCAAACCGGGGTCTCTGGGTACTTCCCCGAAGGACTTTCGCCCTATTGCTCTCACATGTTGTGTCTGCATACTCTTTGAACGTATGGTTAACGTTCGTCTGATGTGGTTCCTGGAACACCATCACCTCCTCTCCCCTTCTCAATTTGGTTTCCGCAAGTGCCGCAGCACGACAGATGTCCTGGTGAACTTGGAGGTCTATATTCATACTGCTTTTGCTGCGAAGACCTCCGTTGTTGCCGTCCTTTTTGACCTGGAAAAGGCTTACGACACCACTTGGAGATATCATATTCTATCTCAACTTCATTCTTTTGGCCTTCGTGGTCATCTCCCTCTCTTTCTCCGCTGCTTCCTCTCCCGTCGTTCCTTTTGGGTGCGCCTTGGTACCGCGCTCTCTGCCTCTTTTCAGCAATACGAAGGTGTGCCCCAGGGAAGTGTTCTGAGCACTACTCTTTTTCTGGTTGCCCTCAATGGTCTTCTTTCTTCTCTTCCTTCTGGTGTCTTCTCCGCTCTCTATGTCGATGATCTTACCCTTTGCTGTCAGGGTGATGATTCGCCTCTCCTTCAGCGCCGGCTTCAACTTGCGATTGATGCCGTATCGTCTTGGGCCACCGATCATGGCTTCAAGTTCTCTACTTCTAAGACTTGTGCCATGACTTTTACGCGGAAACGGGTTGTTCTTCGTCCCTCTTTGTCACTTTATGGTCATCCCCTTGAATACAAAGATTCCGCAAAGCTTTTGGGGTTATTCCTTGACACTCGTTTGTCTTGGTCTCCCCATATCTCTTACCTTCGTGTTGAGTGCTCTAAGGTCCTTACCCTCCTTCGGGTCTTGTCCCATACTTCTTGGGGAGCAGATAGGCGCACTCTCCTTGCTTTACATTCCTCTCTTGTCCTGTCTAAGCTCGATTATGGTTGCCCTGCTTACTCGTCTGCTTCTCCTTCTACTCTTCGCCGTCTTGATGCTTTGCACCATACTGGGTTGCACCTCAGTTCTGGTGCCTTTCGTTCGACTCCCGTCCTTAGCTTGTATGTTGACACTGGCTTCCTGTCTCTCCAGGACCGCCGTGATCGCTACTGTCTTCGCTATCTTGCGAGGTCCTTACAACATCCTTCCTCTCGCCTCTGTTGTGCTTTAACTTTTACCCCTCCTGCGGTTCCTGTTCCTCTTCATCAGCTCCCTCTTTCTGTCCGGTTATCTCGCCTCCAGGATTCTCTTTCCGTTCGTATTTCTAATGTTTCTCCTCGTGTTGTTCCTTCTTTGCCCCCATGGAGAGTCCCTCTTCCGCGGTTTTGTACTTCCTTGACCCGTATCACTAAAGCTTTTACCCCTCCTACGGTTCTAAAACGCCTTTTCCTTGAGCACTTTTCTTCTCACTCCCGCTCCGTTTCTGTCTTCACCGATGGGTCTAAGTCGGTGGACGGTGTTGGCTACTCTGTTGTTTTTCCTGATCGCACTTATATGTGTTGCTTACCTCCGGAGACTAGCATCTTTACAGCGGAACTTTATGCTATTCTCTATGCTCTTCGGCTCTTGCTTTCTCGTTGTCAGTCCTCCTTTGTAGTTGTTGTTGACTCTCGTAGTGCCCTCATGGCTCTCGGGTCCTTTAATCCGGTTCATCCAGTAGTTGTCGAGATCCAGCAATGGCTGTTTCTTGTTCACAGTAAATTTAAGTCGGTTGAGTTTTGTTGGGTTACCAGCCATATTGGTGTGTCTTTAAATGAGCGTGCGGATGCTGCCGCCAAGGAAGCTGTCCGCTCTTGTCCCATCTCTCGTAAAGGCGTTCCGTATTCCGACTTTTACCCGGTTATCCATTCCTCCGTCCTTACCCGTTGGCAGGCTTCTTGGTTGTCTCTTACCTTGAGGTTACCTTGAGGTGCTTCCGGGGCCCAGCGTCCCCGCGGCCCAGTCGTCGACCAGGCCTACTGGTTGCCGGACTGATCAACCAGGCTGTTGGACGCGGCTGCTCGCAGCCTGACGTACGAGTCACAGCCTGGTTGATCAAGTATCCTTTGGAGGTGCTTATCCAGTTCTCTCTTGAACACTGTGATGGGTCGGTCAGTTATGCCCCTTATGTGTAGTGGAAGCGTGTTGAACAGTCTCGGACCTCTGATGTTGATAGAGTTCTCTCTCAGAGTACCAGTTGCACCTCTGTTTTTCAACGGGGGTATTCTGCACATCCTGCCATGTCTTCTGGTCTCATGTGATGTTATTTCTGTGTGCAGGTTTGGGACCAGCCCCTCTAATATTTTCCACGTGTAAATTATTATGTACCTCTCCCGCCTGTGCTCAAGGGAGTACAGTTTTAGGCTCTTTAGTCGGTCCCAATAGTTTAGATGTTTTACTGAGTGGATTCTAGCAGTAAAGGATCTCTGCACGCTCTCCAGGTCAGTAATTTCTCCAGCTTTGAAAGGTGCTGTCATTGTGCAGCAGTACTCCACTCTAGAGAGCACAAGCGTTTTGAAAAGTATCATCATCGGTATAGCATCTCTAGTGTGAAAAGTTCTTGTTATCCAACCTGTCATTTTTCTTGCAGTTGTGACGGCTACTTTATTGTGTTCTTTAAAGGTAAGGTCTTCCGACATGAGTACACCCAGATCCTTTACATTGCCTTTTCGTTCTATATTATGATTTGCCTGAGTTTTGTACGTGGTTTCCGTTTTTATATTTTCATTTTTTCCATTGCGCATGAGCTGGAACTTATCTTCGTTAAATACCATATTATTTTCTGTAGCCCATAGAAAGACCTGATCTACATCTGACTGGAGGTTCGCCGTGTCCTCTATGTTGCCTACTCTCATGAAGATCCTAGTGTTATCTGCAAAGGATGATGCAGTGCTATAGGTTGTGTTCTTGTCTATGTCCGAAATGAGGATGAGAAAAAGTACTGGAGCAAGCATAGTACCCTGGGGGACTGAGCTCTTCACGGTTGATGGGCTGGATTTTATTTTGTTGACTATTACACATTGGGTTCTGTTGGTCAGGAAATTGTAGATCCATCTGCCTATTTTTCCGGTAATTCCTTTTGAACGCATTTTATGTGCAATAACACCATGGTCACATTTATCAAAAGCTTTTGCAAAATCTGTGTAAATTACATCCTCGTTATGTTTGTCTTCCATAGCATCCAATGTCATATCATAGTGGTCCAGCAACTGCGACAGGCAAGAGCGCCCTGTTCTGAAACCATGTTGTCCGGGGTTATGGAGTTGCTGTGATTCCATGTATTTTGTGATTTTACTTCTTAGCACTCTCTCAAAAATTTTTATGATGTGCGATGTTAGCGCTATCGGTCTGTAATTTTTTGACTCTGCCTTATTTCCTCCTTTATGAAGTGGTGCTATCTCTGCTGTTTTTAGTATATCAGGAATAACGCCAGTATCTAGGCTTTGTCTCCACAGAATGTGGAGGGCCTGCGATAGTGTTTTTTTACAGATCTTTATGAATATGGAGTTCCAAGAATCCGGGCCTGGTGCAGAGTGCATAGGCATACTGTTTATGGCTTCTTCAAAATCCAGTGGGGATAGGGTGACGTCTGATATATGATTTGATGTTGGTATCGTATCCATGAAAAATTCATTTGGGTTATCAATCTTTAGTGTGTTTAATGGCTCGCTGAAAACGGAGTCGTACTGCGTCCTCAGTAGCTCGCTCATTTCTTTGTTGTCATCGGTGAAAGTTCCATCTCCCTTTCGCAGGGGCCCGATACTAGATGTGGTTTTTGATCTTGATTTTGCATAGGAGAAAAAATATTTCGGATTTCTTTCTATTTCACTGATGGCCTTTTGCTCTCTTTGCCTCTCCTGAGTTTTGTATGATTCTTGTAGCTTCCGTTCAATTGTTTCTATTTCTCTACCTAACCTTCTTCGCCGTTCTTGAGATAGGGTGCAACTCTCAAGTTGTTCCGCGATTCGTTTTCTTCGCCTATATAGGGAACGACGTTCCCGTTCCAATCTGCATCTCTTCCTCTTTTTTCTTAGAGGTATGCGGTTTGAACATATTTCTAGTGCTACTGAGCTTATTTTTTCCAGGCACTGGTTCAGGTTTGCATTTTCTAGCTGTTCTTCCCAGTTTATTTCTGTGAAGTCCTGGTTTATTTGCTCCCAGTTTATCTGTTTATTATTGAAGTTGAATTTGCTGAAATCTCCTCCACCGGGAATCTGGACTGGTTTTGAAGGTCTACTCCCCATGGTTGTCATAACTTCAATTAAGTTGTGATCTGAGTAACAGGTATTTGTAATCATTATGTTCCTGATCAATTCATCATTATTAGTGAAAATGAGGTCCAGCGTGTTCTCCTTCCTAGTTGGTTCTACTATTTGCTGGTTTAAGGCAAACCTGTCGCACATCCGTAGCAGGTCATTTGCATGTGCCTGTTCATTTAGGCTACTTCCTGGTATTCTTTCTGATATTACTGTATTAGCCAGGTGCTTCCATTTCAGGTGCCGTAGGTTGAAGTCCCCAAGCAGGATGATGTTCGGAGCTGGATTTGTGAGGTTTTCCAAGCAGTACTGGTAACATAAGATTGACTTACTGGTAACAAGCTACGTACTCTTAAATGTTGTGTTTCCTCGTGGCCGTCCTCCTTCCACCGTAACCGGCGGTGGGAAACAGCTCTGGCGAGATTGCGTATTGGCCATACTCGCTTAACCCATGGTCACTTGATGGAGCACCGCCCTGCTCCTTATTGTCCTAGTTGCATTGTCCCTCTTACGGTCGTGCATGTCCTTCTTGAATGTCCTGACTTCCAGGACGAGCGTGTGTCTTGCTTTCGGACCGCCCCTCGCGGTCACCTGTCCCTCAATAGAATTCTTGGTGACTCGGATACTTTTGGTATCGTTCGCCTTATGCGTTTTTGTTCTCATATTGGCATCCTTGGTGATATTTAGCGCCCTCTGATTATTTTGCGCATTTGATGGTGCTACATAGCCTTCCCGGTTTGGTGCCTTCTTTTGATAATTACTTACTTACTTGTGTTAAATAAGCAGTCTTTGCCTTCCCTATCAATTCCTTTTAGAAACTAGTTTGTGATGATCAGGCCTCCAGAGAATATATTTGCGTTTTATTATATATAAATCACAGCAACTCATTATTTCTGGATCTCCACCGATTATACAGACAGATCAGGTTTTCATTCATTTCTACCGTAAATGAGTGTAGATTTAGTTTTTCACATTTCATATTGCGTGTGTAGATTTAGTTTTTGACGAAGGTGTACCATTAGTCCACGAACTAATAGGAAAAGTTCGGAGAAAAGGTTTTCTTTAATATAAACCACGCAACGCTGGAAGACAGTTAAGTTGGGGGAGATGTGATCACTACCTACAAATTCTAATGTTTTTGTTAACTGTATGATCTCGCCATACACCTCATAGTCTATCTTTCTCTCACTAGTCATTAAATTTCCATTCCAACATTTCTTGACTAAAATATCACTCCGAATCATCTGTGCTCATCTATTACTCTCATTGTCACACTCTTAGTCATCATGAATTACGTTTCACTAGTGCATGGACGTCTCATGATAAATAAATAAATAAATAAACTGGTTTTACCTATTATATCTATCATTTCCCTCGAGAAACTTGTATGTGGGGATCATGTCTCTGGTATAACAAGTTTTGTAATATCTCTATTTTTTCTCCAGAAGGTGATGTCAATTTTTTATTAACAAAGTACACCATCTAAATGAGCGTTACTTCCAAATTTACCCAAAATATGCAATAAATGAAAACTCGTTTGATTTCAGTCAATCTTTTTTGACGAGTTGTACATAAAAAGAGTTTCATCTGGCCCAAGTCTCACCATCGTAGCTTAAATAGGAAGGGAGAAAAAAAATATTGAAGTAGGTGTCAAAATTATTCCAAAATGGTTAAAAACGATTATCAAACACAAGTGTCAACTGAAATCATATCTATGATTCTCAGCTATCACAATAGCATATATTAAAATAATATTATTTTTTTTTATCGGACGATTTGCATGAAACTTATACACTGGACTGCACATAAGCCTATCTGTAAGGGTGCCAATTTTGGAGAAAACTGGTTGATGTCAACCTCAGCCACAGATGGCAGCACCTTAGACTTTATTATTTTCTTATTTATTTTCAATATTTTCAACTAAGATAAACATTCAAATAACTTTTTCATTTTTTATTCAATTTACATGAAACTTACACCTTATATGTAAAGTGTATGTCTCTACACTTGCAACTTAGCGTTTTTTCCTAAGTTCATTTAGTGATTTTATAATAGCAATAAACATGACATATTTGCATAATTTTTTTTTTTTTTGGGGGGGGGGGGGAACTTTGACTATATCTGAAAGGTGTGTTTTGTATTTACACTTGAAAATGTATAAAATTCGTTGAAAAAAAATCTCCCTTTCTATTTATGCTGCTGTACTGAAACTTGGAACAATTGCAGCCCTTTTTATATACAACTAGTCAAAAAATATTGGTTGCTGTTGAACAACTTTTCCAAAACCATGGTAATGCCCCTAAGGTTATATTCTGCAATGCGCAGTAATTTTAATTTCATCATCTAGCGTTTATTAAGTTGATCTTTTACAGAGACAGACACTTCCATATGATTAAAGTTCCAATTTAAACAGTTACAATGCATCTGCACAACTTCAGTTTTCACACCAGAGTCTCATCAGTCTTGCTTAGTTTCTTAAGAGTGTTGAGGTATGTGTTGGGCCAAGATTTCGCAGTGTGCATAGTTTTATGCACATTGAGAATTTTTATGCATAGTGATCACAGTGTATTAATTACGGTCGTGGTTATGTTTTATGAAGATCATTGCTTCTTATTTTACTGATTTCACTGTGTCATGCTTTCAGTCTTCTCATATTTTTTTCAAATAAAGTTTACTCACCGTTTCCTTCAACATCGCTTCACACTAAATTTAAGTTCTTCACCGATTGCTTTAAAATTTTCACATAACCTTCCATTCGCATCCGAGCAGGTTTTTATATATATACTATATGGATGTCACGTCTGTGCGGGTAAAAAAAAAAAACATGCTTTTCCTGAAAAACTGAGTTTTTCATGTGTTTTTCATGTGAGGAAAATCTTCGAAACCTCTACCGATTGCTTTGAAATTTTGACACAATGTTTCATTCGAATAGGCGCATCTTTTTATATATCTACTATATACATGCCTCACCTGTGACAGGAAAAAACATGTTTTTTTGAAAAACAGCGTCATCTGTTGGACGTAAGAGCAACACACGCTGTAATCTCCGAAAGTTCTTCACCGATTGCTTTTAAATTTTGACACAATCTTACATTCGAATAGGCGTGTCTTTTTATGTACATACTATATAGATGCCACCCCTATGACCAGTAAAAACATGCATTTTTAAAAAACAGCACTATTTGTTGCGCATAACACCAACACATGTTATACTAAATATGTTACCATTCTATTTCAATGTTTCCAATTTTATTGATAAATTGAATTTTTATATATGTCGATTGATTTTAATTTTGATTTAATTATTTTGTGTGACATTGCCTTGGAATTGATCTGTGTTGTTTATCATACCGTTCATTTCGTGAGTATAGTTTATTTTTTATTTTTTCATTATTTTTCATTTTGTTTTTGAACTGTTTTTTTTATATTTCAGTGATGGGAACATCTGGGGCCAGATTCACGGTGCAGTTACGCAAGTACTTACAAACGTGAACATCATTTGTCAATCTATGATGGCTTTGGTTACATTTATTAAACAGTTTACAAGCAAGGAAACTTACCAATCAACTGTTGTTATTGTTATAAACAGCCTCCAAGAGCTTCGGTAATCATTAACTGCTTAATAATTGTAAACAAAGCTGCCAAAGTTTGAGAAAAGATGTACAGGTTCGTAAGTGTTTGCGTAACTTCTTCGTGAATCTAGCCACAAATAATTTGATGTTCCTAATTTTCGGATGGAAACATCAGATACTGTAATTTGATCATCGTACGAGGGAGTGGAGAATGGTGAGAAAGACGAGGGGACGGGATTGGGAATGGTAAGGAGGACGAGGGGACAGGGGAGGGGGTAGTAGTGGGGGAGGACGAGGGGGACTGGGGAGTTGGGGATGGTGGGGATGACGGGAATGGCAAATGGTTGGGAGGACAAGGGGATAGGGGAGTGGGGAGAATGAGGGGATGGGGGAGGGGGAATTGTAGATAGGCCGAGGGGACGGGGAAGTGGGAAATAGTGGAGAGGACGAGGGCATGGTGGGGTGGAGGATGAAGGGGAGTAAAAAAAGACGAGGGAGTGAGGAATGGTTGGGAGGACGAGGGGACGGGGGAGTAAGAAATAGTTGGGAGGATGAGGGGACGGAGGAGGGGGGGGGGGGAAATGTTGGTAAAGATAGGGAGACAAGGGAAGGTTGCTGTGTGATGTGCGTTGCTGATCCACAGCAATGCGTGGCCGGGTACAGCAAAATATATATAAAATGTGTGTGTATATATATATATATATATATATATATATATATATATATATATATATATATATATATATATATATATATATATATGAATGAAAACTCACACCCCAGAAGTGACTCGAACCCATACTCCCAGAAGCAACGCAACTGGTAACTACAGGGCGCCTTAATCCGCTTGACCATCACGGCCGTCAAAAGGAAGTGATAGCCGAGGCTATTTGAGCCACTTCCCCGACGGCAACTCGGATGGTAATCTTGGGCATAGCATTTCACCAAATCACCTCATTCTTTGGGGCACACGTGAGGAACACAAATGCGAACAAGCCTGAATGGTCCCCAGGACTATATGCGAATGAAAACTCACACCCCAGAAGTGACTCGAACCCATACTCCCAGAAGCAACGCAACTGGTAACTACAGGGCGCCTTAATCCGCTTGACCATCACGGCCGTCAAAAGGAAGTGATAGCCGAGGCTATTTGAGCCACTTCCCCGACGGCAACTCGGATGGTAATCTTGGGCATAGCATTTCACCAAATCACCTCATTCTTTGGGGCACACGTGAGGAACACAAATGCGAACAAGCCTGAATGGTCCCCAGGACTATATGCGAATGAAAACTCACACCCCAGAAGTGACTCGAACCCATACTCCCAGAAGCAACGCAACTGGTAACTACAGGGCGCCTTAATCCGCTTGACCATCACGGCCGTCAAAAAGTGGCTCAAATAGCCTCGGCTATCACTTCCTTTTGACGGCCGTGATGGTCAAGCGGATTAAGGCGCCCTGTAGTTACCAGTTGCGTTGCTTCTGGGAGTATGGGTTCGAGTCACTTCTGGGGTGTGAGTTTTCATTCGCATATAGTCCTGGGGACCATTCAGGCTTGTTCGCATTTGTGTTCCTCACGTGTGCCCCAAAGAATGAGGTGATTTGGTGAAATGCTATGCCCAAGATTACCATCCGAGTTGCCGTCGGGGAAGTGGCTCAAATAGCCTCGGCTATCACTTCCTTTTGACGGCCGTGATGGTCAAGCGGATTAAGGCGCCCTGTAGTTACCAGTTGCGTTGCTTCTGGGAGTATGGGTTCGAGTCACTTCTGGGGTGTGAGTTTTCATTCGCATATAGTCCTGGGTACCATTCAGGCTTGTTCGCATTTGTGTTCCTCACGTGTGCCCCAAAGAATGAGGTGATTTGGTGAAATGCTATGCCCAAGATTACCATCCGAGTTGCCGTCGGGGAAGTGGCTCAAATAGCCTCGGCTATCACTTCCTTTTGACGGCCGTGATGGTCAAGCGGATTAAGGCGCCCTGTAGTTACCAGTTGCGTTGCTTCTGGGAGTATGGGTTCGAGTCACTTCTGGGGTGTGAGTTTTCATTCGCATATAGTCCTGGGGACCATTCAGGCTTGTTCGCATATATATATATATATATATATATATATATATATATATATATATATATATATATATATATATATATATATATATATATATATATATATATATATATATATATATATATATATATATATATATATATATTAGTATATTTTGGTAGCAGTCTTTCTTGTAAACATATGTTATTAAATATGACCAAAAAAGTAAGATTAATAATTCTAACACGAATTTTTTCAATATTTCTTATGTTACTTTTTACTGTCGATGGTAATTGAAAAATCAATTCTCCATAATTAAATTTTATTTCTAGTCTGACGCGACACTTGAACGCGTTTCGTAATAACTTATTACATTTTCAAAGACTTTAGTTTACACACACACAACTATAACCTACAAACACTAAACAGAGTTTTACTATGCTATCATTTAAACAGCTTTCGTCTTATATACTCACATTTGGGTGAGGTGATATGTTACAACAGTTTTGGTTGAGGTGAACAAAACTTACAACACAAGACAGAACACGGTGCAATGGGTATAGGATGGAAATAACTACATGGGCCTATTGGCCCATATTTCTTGATGCTTCTATATTGGTGCAGAGTCTTGAAGTGGATAGAACATAGTTGTGCATTAATTGGCTATTGATTACTGGTGTTGACTTCTTGATGTGTATAGTGCCTCGCAGATGTCAAGCCGCCTGCTATCGCTGTATCTATCGATTATTTCTGTGTTGTTTGTTAAGACTTCTCTGGTGATGGTTTGGCTGTGGGAAGAGATTATATGTTCCTTAATGGAGCCCTGTTGCTTATGCATCGTTAATGGCCTGGAAAGAGATGTTGTTGTCTTGCCTAGATACTGAGTTCTTTGAAGCTTACAGTCCCCAAGAGGGCATTTGAAGGCATAGACGACGTTGGTCTCTTTTAAAGCGTTCTGCTTTGTGTCTGGAGAGTTTCTCATGAGTAGATTGGCCGTTTTTTTGGTTTTATAGTAAATCGTCAATTGTATCTTCTGATCTTTGTCTGTAGGGATAACATTCCTATACAACAATGTCTTTCAAGATCCTTTCCTCCATTTTATGAGCTGTGGAAAAGAAGTTTCTGTAAAATAGTCTAATAGGGGGTACAGGAGTTGTGTTAGTGGTCTCTTCAGAGGTTGCATGGCGTTTCACCTTCCTTCTTATGATGTCTTCAACGAAACCATTGGAGAAGCCGTTGTTGACTAGGACCTGCCTTACCCTACAGAGTTCTTCATTGACTTGCTTCCATTCTGAGCTGTGGCTGAGAGCACGGTCGACATAAGCGTTAACAACACTCCTCTTGTACCTGTCTGGGCAGTCACTGTTGGCATTGAGGCACATTCCTATGTTTGTTTCCTTAGTGTAGACTGCAGTGTGGAAACCTCCGCTCCTTTCTGACTGTTATCATCTAGAAATGGCAGCTTCCCATCCTTCTCCATCTCGTAAGTGAAACGCAACAAAGAATTCCGCTCGATTTCAAGTTCATGTCGACTAAGACCTACTGTTCGATTGTACTCATGTAGAAGTTCGCAAACAGGACACCTAGGGGAGAACCCATGGCGACCCTCATCTACTTGCTTATACATGTGCCCATCCGGGCTCAAGAAGGGTGCCTCTTTCGTACAAGCTTGGAGTAGTTTCCTTAGAATGTTTTCTGGTATGTCAAGAGGAGTACAGGCCGGATCACGATACACTCTGTCCGCTATTATCCCGATTGTTTCATCCACAGGTACATTGGTAAACAGTGATTCTACGTCCAACGAGGCTCTTATCCCTGTGGCCTGTGTTCCCCGCAGTAAGTCAACAAATTCCTTTGGAGACTTCAGACTGAAAGCGCAAGGGACACACGCAATAGGGGACAGAGGTGGAAATTGAGTGCCCAAATGAACCACAGAGATATAAGAAAGAACTTTTTAAGTGTCAGAGTGGTTGACAAATGGAATGCATTAGGAAGTAATGTGGTGGAGGCTGACTCCATACACAGTTTCAAATGTAGATATGATAGAGCCCAATAGGCTCAGGAACCTGTACACCTGTTGATTGACGGTTGAGAGGTGGGACCAAAGAGCCAGAGCTCAACCCCCGCAAACACAACTAGGTGAGTACAACTAGGTGAGTATACATTTGGAGAGCCAAACTAGTGGAGGTGGCGACAAGTAACTTTCTAAGCCAACATGTCAGGGAACCTACTAGGATGAGAAACGATGAACCAGCGAGACTCGACCTAGTGTTTACTCTGAATGACTCCGACATAAGGGAAATTGACTTCGAGGCCCCAGAAGGAATGAGTGATCACGGTGGAGGTGGAGTGTACTCGTTGTGTACTGGAGTGTACTCGCTGACGTTTGAGTATCTGGTCGAAGAAGGGCTAAAGTACTCGGGAAAGGGAACTGAAAGCAAAAGGCTAGCATTCCGTAAGGGAAATTACTAGAAGATAAGAAAATTCCTAACGGATATAACATGGGAATCAGAGCTAAGGGGAAAGACGGGCAAGACATGATGGAATACATCACGCAGAAGTGCTAGGAGGCAGCAGAAAAGTTTATCCCAGCCCAAAAGGTACAAAATTAAATGCAGATGAGAACCCCATGGTTTAATCATAGATGTAAGCTAGCTAAGCAACAAAGTAAAAGAGCATGGAGAAACTATAGAAATAACAGGACACTTGAGAGCAGAGAAGGTTACCAGAGAGTCAGGAATGAATACGTCAGGGTGAGAAGAGAGGCAGAAGGGTAATATGAAAAGACATAGCAAGCAAGGCTATGACCCAACCCAGATGGGGTTGCCCTGTGCCCTGATGGGGTACAGCCCCATCAGGAGAAAGATAACAGCGAAGGAACAGGTAATGAAACCGAGGATAGGGGCAGACAGATTCACTACAAACGACAAAGAAGTGTGCGAGGAACTCAATATGAAATTCCAGGAAGTCTTCACATTAGAGCAAGGATTCCAGAGACAAGAGAAGGAATAATTGGCCAGGCAACACAAGAGGGTTTTGAGATTAACAGTGGAGATGTAAGGAAGCTTTTGCTAGAGTTGGATGTGACAAAGGCTATAGGCCCGTATGGAATATCACCATTGACATTAATGGAAGGAGCAGAAGCATTGTGCCTGCCACTCTCCATGGTGTATAACAAATCACTGGTAGCAGGTGAACTGCCAGAAAGTTGAAAGGCGGCAAACATAGTCCCAATATACAAGAAGGGGGTTAGACAGGAGGCACTGAACTACAGGCCAGTAGTTCAGTGCCTACAGACCTATACTCTTTCTGACATTTGTAAATGATCTCCCAGAGGGTATAGAATCGTTCCTCTCATTATTTGCGCTGATGATGCAAAAAATATGAGGAGGATTAAAACAGAGGATGATAATAGGAGGCTACAAGATGACTTAGACCGACTGAATGAATGTTCCAACAAATGGCTACTAATGTTCAACCCGAGTAAATTTAAGGTAATGAAACTAGGCAGTGGAAACAGGAGGCTAGACACAGGATACAGAATTGGAGATGAAGTCCTTCATGAAACATACAGAGAGAAGGATCTAGGAGTTGATATCGCACCAACCCAGTCTCCTGAAGCCCACATCAAAAGAATAACATCTGCGGCGTATGCGAGGCTGGCTAACATTAGAACTGCTTTCAGGAACCTGTGAAAGGAATCATTCAGAACCACATATGTAAGACCAATCCTGGAGTATGCGGCCCTAGCATGGAACCCGTACCTTGTCAAGCACAAGGCGAAGCTTGAAAAAGTTCAGTGATATGCCCCTATGCTAGTCCCAAAACTAAGAGGCATGAGTTACGAAGAAAGGCTGCGAGAAATGCACGTCACGACACTAGAAGACAGAAGAGTAAGACATGATCACTACCTACAAGCCAGGTTTACGCTTACGTTAACGTTTGCGTGTCATCTGCCCTTCTCTTCCTTATTTCTATGGCCTACCTAAGACTCAGAAACCTGGTGTTCCTCTTCGTCCTATCATTTCTTCACGGGGCTCTGTCAGCTATCCTCTTGCCTCCTGGCTCACTAAAACCCTGACACCTTACCTTGGCACTTTTTCTCCTGCCCACCTTCGTCACTCTCAGGACTTCATTGAAAGACTGCACCTGCAGCCCTCCTATAAGATGCTTAGTCTTGATGTCGACTCTCTGTTCACAAATATTCTCCTCGATAACGTTCTCTCTTTCCTTCGACAGAAGGCGACTGAGGGCCTTCTTCCTCTTCCGCTTCCCACTGACGTTTTCGTTGACCTTATTAGACTCTGTGTTGACTAACTCTTACCTCTTAGAGTGCTGAAGGGTTTGTTTTTGTCCACCCTGTCAATTCCCCTGAGAATTTTGTAGGTGGTTATCATATCTCCCCTTACTCTTCTGTTTTCCAGGGACATGAGGTTCAGCTCCTTTGCCTTTCCCCATAGCTCATTCCTCTCAGTTCCGGGACGAGCCTGGAGGCATACCGCTGAATCTTCTACACATCTCACACACACACACACACACACACACACACACACACACACACACACACACACACACACACACACACACACACACACACACACACACACACACACACACACACACACATTGGAGATGTGTGTGTGTGTGTGTGTGTGTGTGTGTGTGTGTGTGTGTGTGTGTGTGTGTGTGTGTGTGTGTGTGTGTGTGTGTGTGTGTGTGTGTGTGTGTGTGTGTGTGTGTGTGTGTGTGTGTGTGTGTGTGTGTGTGTGTGTGTGTGTGTGTGTGTGTGTGTGTGTGTGTGTGTGTGTGTGTGTGTGTGTGTGTGTGTGTGTGTGTGTGTGTGTGTGTGTGTGTGTGTGTGTGTGTGTGTGTGTGTGTGTGTGTGTGTGTGTGTGTGTGTACTCATCTAGTTGTACTCACCTAGTTGTGTCTGCAGGATCGAGCATTGACTCTTGGATCCTGCCTTTCGAGCATCGGTTGTTTACAGCAACGACTCCTGTCCCATTTCCCTATCATACCTGGTTTTAAAATTATGAATAGTATTTGCTTCCACAACCTGTTCCTGAAGTGCATTCCATTTTCCCACTACTCTCACGCTAAAAGAAAACTTCCTAACATCTCTGTGACTCATCTGAGTTTCAAGCTTCCATCCATGTCCCCTCGTTCTGTTACTATTCCGTTTGAACATTTCGTCTATGTCCACTCTGTCAATCCCTCTGAGTATCTTATACGTTCCTATCATGTCCCCCCTCTCCCTTCTTCTTTCTAGTGTCGTAAGGCACAGTTCCGTCAGGCACTCCTCATACCCCATCCCTCGTAGCTCTGGGACGAGTCTCGTTGCAAACCTCTGAACCTTTTCCAGTTTCATTATATGCTTCTTCAGATGGGGACTCCATGATGAGGCGGCATACTCTAAGACTGGCCTTACGTAGGCAGTGTAAAGCGCCCTAAATGCCTCCTTACTTAGGTTTCTGAATGATGTTCATGATGAATGATGAATTGTGTGTGTGTGTGTGTGTGTGTGTGTGTGTGTGTGTGTGTGTGTGTGTGTGTGTGTGTGTGTGTGTGTGTGTGTGTGTGTGTGTGTGTGTGTGTGTGTGTGTGTGTGTGTGTGTGTGTGTGTGTGTGTGTGTGTGTGTGTGTGTGTGTGTGTGTGTGTGTGCTCACCTAATTGCTCACCTAATTGTGCTTGCGGGGGTTGAGCTCTGGCTCTTTGGTCCCGCCTCTCAACCGTCAATCAACTGGTGTACAGATTCCTGAGCCTATTCGGCTCTATCATATCTACATTTGAAACTGTGTATGGAGTCAGCCTCCACCACATCACTTCCTAATGCATTCCATTTACTAACTACTCTGACACTGAAAACGTTCTTTCTAACGTCTTTCTGTGGCTCATTTGGGTACTCAGATTCCACCTGTGTCCCCTTGTTTGCGTCCCATCAGTGTTGAATAGTTCATCCTTGTTTACCCGGTCGATTCCCCTGAGGATTTTGTAGGTTGTGATCATGTCCCCCCTTACTCTTCTGTCTTCCAGTGTCGTAAGGTGCATTTCCCGCAGCCTTTCCTCATAACTCATGCCTCTTAGTTCTGGGACTAGTCTAGTAGCATACCTTTGGACTTTTTCCAGCTTCGTCTTGTGCTTGACAAGGTACGGGCTCCATGCTGTGGCCGCATACTCCAGGATTGGTCTTACATATGTGGTGTACAAGATTCTGAATGATTCCTTACACAGGTTCCTGAACGCCGTTCTGATGTTAGCCAGCCTCGCATATCCCGCAGACGTTATTCTCTTTATGTGGGCTTCAGGAGACAGGTTTGGTGTGATATCAACTCCTAGATCTTTCTCTCTGTCTGTTTCATTAAGTACTTCATCTCCTATTCTGTATCCTGTGCCTGGCCTCCTGTTTCCACTGCCTAGTTTCATTACTTTGCATTTACTCGGGTTGAACTTCAACAGCCATTTGTTGGACCATTCACTCAGTCTATCCAGGTCGTCTTGTAGCCTCCTACTATCATCCTCTGTTTCAATCCGCCTCATAATTTTTGCATCGTCGGGAAACATTGAGAGGAACGAATCTATACCCTCTGGGAGATCATTTACATATACCAGAAACAGTATAGGTCCAAGGACTGACCCCTGCGGGACTCCACTTGTGACGTCTCGCCAATCTGAGACCTCACCCCTCACACAGACTCGTTGTCTCCTGTTGCTTAGGTACTCCTCTATCCACCGGAGTACCTTCCCTCTCACTCCAGCCTGCATCTCCAACTTTCGCACTAGCCTCTTGTGTGGCACTGTATCAAAGGCTTTCTGACAATCCAAAAATATGCAGTCTGCCCACCCTTCTCTTTCTTGCCTTATTTTTGTTGCCTGGTCGTAGAATTCAAGTAACCCTGTGAGGCAGGACCTGCCATCCCTGAACCCATGTTGATGCTGTGTTACAAAGTTCCTTCGCTCCAGATGCTCCACTAGTTTTTTTCGCACAATCTTCTCCATCAGCCTGCATGGTATACAGGTTAGGGACACTGGCCTGTAGTTCAGTGCCTCCTGTCTATCCCCTTTCTTGTATATCGGGACTACGTTAGCTGCTTTCCAAATATCTGGCAGTTCCAAATATCTGTGTTCCAAATAACATGTGTGTGTGTGTGTGTGTGTGTGTGTGTGTGTGTGTGTGTGTGTGTGTGTGTGTGTGTGTGTGTGTGTGTGTGTGTGTGTGTGTGTGTGTGTGTGTGTGTGTGTGTGTGTGTGTGTGTGTGTGTGTGTGTGTGTGTGTGAGTGTGTGGGAGATGTATTCACCTAGTTGTCTTTGCGGGGGTTGAGCTTTGCTCCTTCCGCCCGCCTCTCAACTGTCAATCAACTGTTTACTAACTACTTTTTTTTTGTATTTTTTTCTCCATACAACACACACACACCCCAGGAAGTAGCCCGTGACAGCTGACTAACTCCAAGGTACCTATTTACTACTAGGTAACAGGGGCATTCAGGGTGAAAGAAACTTTGTCCATTTGTTTCTCCCTGGTGTGGGAATCGAACCCGCGCCACAGAATTACGAGTCCTGCGCGCTATCAACCAGGCCCCCTAAAGATGTGCGTGTGTGTGTGTGTCTGTGTGTGTACTCACCTATTTGTTCTTGAGGGGGTTGAGCTTTGGCTCTTTGGTCCCACCTCTCAACTGTCAATCAACTGGTGTAGAGATCCCTGAGCCTACTGGGGTCTATCATATTTACATTTAAAACTGTTTATGGAGTCAGCCTCCACTACATCGCTGCCTAATGCCTTCCACCTGTTAAGTACTCTGACAGTGAAAAAGTTCTTTCTAACGTCCCTGTGGTTCTTTTGGGTACTCAGTTTCCACCTGTGTCCCATTGTTTGCATACCACCAGTATTGAAATGTTTATCCTTCTATACTATTGAAATGTTTATCCTTCTATACCCTGTCAATTCCCCTGAGGATTTTGTAGGTAGTGATCATGTCTCTCCTCCCTCTTCTGTCTTCCAGTGTCGTAAGGTGCATTTCCCGCAGCATTTCCTCGTAACTCATGCCTCTTAGTTCTGGAATTAGTCTAGTGGCATACCTCTGAACTTTTTCCAGCTTCGTCTTGTGCTTGACAAGGTACGGGCTCCATTAAGGTTAGGAACACTGGCCTGAAGTTCAGTGCCTCCTGTCTATCCCCTTTCTTGTATATCGGGACTACATTAGCTGCTTTCCAAATTTCTGGCAGTTTCCCTGTTGCCAGTGATTTGATATACACTTTGGAGAGTGGTAGGCACAGTGCTTCTGCTCCTTCCTTCAGTATTCAAAGGGAGATTCCATCTGGGCCTATAGCCTTTGTCACATCCAACTCTAGTAAACACTTCTTTACTTCCCCGCTGGTAATCTCATACTCTTCTAGTTGTTCCTGGTTAACTATTAACTCTCTTATCTCTGGAATTTCTTCTTGCTCTCAGATGAAGACCTCCTGGAATTTCGTATCCAGTTCCTCACACACTTCCTTGTCGTTTGTAGTGAGTCCTTCTGCCCCTATCCTTAATTTCATTATGTGTTCATTTACCGTTGTTTTTCTCTTGATGTGGCTGTGCAGCAATTTAGGTTGAGTCTGTGCCTTGCTTGCGACGTCATTTTCGTATTGTCTTTCTGCCTCTCTTCTCATCCTGACATATTAATTCCTGGCACTCTGGTATCTTTCTCTGCTCTCAAATGTCCTGTTATTCCTATAGTTTCTCCACGCCCTTTTACTTTGCTGCTTAGCTAGCCTACATCTCTGATTAAACCATGGGGTTCTCATCTTCATTTCATTGTTTTCCTTTTGGACTTGCACAAACTTGTTTGCTGCTTCCTTGCAATTCTCTGTGATGTAGTCCACCATGCCATCCATCACCTGATCTTTCCATCCATCTTTCTTTCCATCTTTCACCTGAGCTCTATTTTCCATGATATATCTGTTAGGAATTTTCTTATCTCCTCATAGTTTCCATTTCGGAATGCCAGCCTTTTGTTTTCAGTACCCCTCCTCGAGTTCAATAACCCTTTTTCAATCAGATACTCAAACTTCAGAACACTGTGGTCGATCATTCCTACTGGGGCCTCAAAGCCGATTTCCGTTATGTCGGAGTAGTTCAGAGTGAGGACTAGATCGAGTCTCGCTGGTTCATCGTTTCCTCTCATCCTAGTGGGTTCCCCCTGACATATTGGCTTAGAACGTTTCTTGTTGTCACCTCCATTAGCTTGGCTCTCCATGTATCCTCTCCTCCAAGTGGTTACTTGTTCTCCCAGTCTATCCTTCCATGATTGAATTCCCTCATGATGAGCAGATGGGATCCATTTCTACAGGCAGTAGAGGCTGCCTTCTCAATTATAGTGTTAACGGCCATGTTGTTGTTGTCATACTCTTGCCTTGGTCTTCTATCATTAGGCGGAGGGTTATATATCACTGCTACTACTATTTTTGGTCCTCCCATTGTCATGGTGCCTGTCATGTAGTCTGTGAATCCCTTGCAGCCTGGGATGACCATCTCCTTGAAACTCCATTCCTTTCTCATTAGTAGGGCCACTCCACCTCCTCCCCCTTCCTTCCTTCTCTTTCCTTATTACAGTGTAGTCCTGGGGAAACAATGCAATTGTTATGATTTTTGAGAGTTTTGTTTCTGTGAGTCCGATTACATCTGGGTTAACTTCTTGTGCTCTTTCCCGTAGTTCACTTGCCTTGCTTGTGATCCCATCTATGTTCGAGTACATCACCCTGAAACTGACTCTCTTCTGTTCTTTCTCAGATCCTATTGCTTCCCATGAAGCAAGGAAACAGGGAGGGACCGGGATGGGAGGGCCTATGAACGGGGACCAGGGGGATGTGGGGTGTGTGGGGTCTGGGAGGATCTGGTACGGGGAGGGTGGTGTAGGAGGGAGGGTTGGGGGGGGCTAGAAAAGAGTGCTTGGGGGTAAGGGGGTGGGGGAGGATTGGGGGGGGTTGGGGAGTTGGTGAGAGGGGGCGGCTTTGGAAAGTGTGGGAGAAAGGGAGGCTTGGGGGTGTATGGGAGGAGGGAGGGCTTGGGGGGATGCTGGAGAATGGGGGGCTTGGGGTGGCAGAGATGGAAGGTGGGCTTGGGGGAAGAGGTTGGAAGGAAATGGAGTGCTGAGGGGAATGAGGAAGAAGGGAGGGCTGTGGAGGGTAGGAGATACTGGAAGGTTTAGGGTGGGCGGGGGAGAATGGAGGGCTTGTGGGTGGGGAGAAGGGAGGGCATGGGGAATTAGGGAGGGCTTGGGGGTGTGGGGGAGAAGGGAGATCCTGGGGAGGGTTGTCCAAGGTGGGCACCTTGGGCACCAGGGGTTGGGTCAGATAGGGCATCTATTTTGTGGAGGATGGGGCAGGTGCTTCTCTCAGTGTGTCTGTTGAGCTGCTTGTGGAGGGTTCCCCGCTCCCCTCTGAGATTGTAGGGCTTGTGGTTGAGGCTCCCTGATTTATTTATTTCACCCTGCGCTCCCTCCTCACGGCTGCTGCCCTCATTCTCTCATCCCCTATAATATCTCTCTGCACGAATACTTTTTTGAACTTCTGTACATTTGCTACTCCACTCTTCCTTGCTAACAAATCCTCTTTTGTTCTCTCGCTCTTGAATACAACCTTTATCACTCAGTCTCTGTCCTTATTGTACCGTCCGATCCTGAAAACCTTTTCAATATCTTGGTAAGCTCTTTCCATCTTTACCCCATTAAGGATCTCATTAACTTCGTTTTTGTCCTTGTCTCTCCTTTCCAATGGACCGGTCCCTGTTTGCTTCTTAATGCCTACTATTACTACTGCTCTTTTCGCTCTATCAGCTGGCTAGTACATCTAGTTGCTTCCTGAGAAGAAGCCACTTCCATGGCAACTTCCCTAACTGTAGACCTAGCTTCAGGGGCTCTTTTTAAGCAATTCTACAAATGAGGGTTGTTTTGTAGAAGTCCTCTCAACAGTAGCATCACAATCTCTCTGAGGTACGGTTTGTGTCTGGTATTGGGGAGGAGTCTCCTTCAGGCTTCTTATCACCTCCTGTGCTGCCCTTAGTTCATCCTGCAGGTTGGTTACTCTCTCCCTCATTACCCTCAGTCCTTCACTGAATTCATTCCACATTTGCTGGAATGTTCCCCTAATCCAGGCTTCCTGTTCCTCCCCATCCCTGAGTATGTCCCTTCCATGTTTGTCTCCCTGCGGTTGCTTCCCCGAATTAGTCTCCCTGTCATGTTTTCTCCCTATGAGAGAGATAGAGGGGGGAAAGATAGGGGAGAGAGAAGGGGAGAGAGAAGGGGAGAGAGAGAGAGAGAGAGAGAGAGAGAGAGAGAGATGAGAGAAAAGGGAGGGGAGAGAGAGAGAGAGAGAGAGAGAGAGAGAGAGAGAGAGAGAGAGAGAGAGAGAGAGAGAGAGAGAGAGAGAGAGAGAGAGAGAGAGAGAGAGAGAGAGAGAGAGAGAGAGAGAGAGAGAGAGAGAGAGAGAGAGAGAGAGAGAGAGAGAGAGAGAAAGAGAGAGAGAGAGAGAAACAAAAGGGAGAGAGAGAGAGAGAGAGAGAGAGAGAGAGAGAAAGAGAGAGAGAGAGAGAGAGAGAGAGAGAGAGAGAGAGAGAGAGAGAGAGAGAGAGAGAGAGAGAGAGAGAGAGAGAGAGAGAGAGAGAGAGAGAGAGAGAGAGAGAGAGAGAGAGAGAGAGAGAGAGAGAGAGAGAGAGAGAGAGAGAGAGAGAGAGAGAGAGAGAGAGAGAGAGAGAGAGAGAGAGAGAGAGAGAAGGGAGAAAGGGAAGAGGGAATGGGGAGAGAGAGGGAGGGAGAGAGCATGGAGAAAGAGAGAAGGGAAAGAGAAGGGACAGAGAGAGGGAGAAGAGAAAGAGGAATAAGGTGAGAGGGAGAGAATGAGCAGAGAGAGGGAGAGCTGGGGAAGCAAGAGAGAGGGAGAGCTGGGGAAGCAAGAGAGAGGGAGAGCTGGGGAAGCAAGAGAGAGGGAGAGAGATACAATGTGAGTGAGAGAGAGGGAGGGAGCTAGTGAGAGGGGGAGAGGGAGAGGGGAGAGAGAGAGGGGGAGCTAGTGAAAGGGGTGGAGAAGAAGAGAGAGCCCAGAGGAGAGTGAGGTATGGTCACCTCTCGCCAGGGTGTCAAATCCGGTTCGTGATATGTGTGTGGGGTGTGTGTACTTATCTAGTTTTGCTTGCGGGGGTTGGGGTCTGGCTCTTTGATCCCGCCTCTCAATGGTCAATCAACTAATGTGCAGGTTCCTGAGCCTAGTGGACTCTATCATATCTACACATAAAGATGTGTATGGAGTCAGCCTCCACCACATCACTCCCTAATGCATTCCATTTGTATACTCCTCTAACACTGAAAAAATTCTTTCTAATGTCTCTAAGGCTCATTTGGGGTACTCAGTTTACACCTGTGTCCCCTAGTACGTGTGCCCCTTGTGTTAAATAATCTGTCTTTATCTACACCTCGTGTACTCACCTAATTGTCCTTGAGGGGGTTGAGCTCTGGCTCTTTATTCCCGCCTCTCAACCGTCAATCAACAGGTGTACAGGTTCTTGAGCCTATTGGGCTCTATCATATCTACACTTGAAACTGTGTATGGAGTCAGCCTCCACCACATCACTTCCAAATGAATTCCATTTGTCAACCACTCTGACACTAAAAAAGTTATTTCTAATATCTCTGTGGCTCATTTGGGCACTCAGTTTCCACCTGTATCCCCTAGTGCGTGTGCACTAACTCTCTAACTAAGAGAGTTAGTGCACTAAGACTAAGTTAGTCTTATTAACTAACTCTCAGGTACCTATTTACTGCTAGGGAACAGGTGCATCAGGGTGAAAGAAACTGCAATTTGTTTCTCGCCGGCGCCCGGGATCGAACCTGGGACCACAGGATCACGCATCCAGTGTTCTGTCCACTCAGCCACCGGCTCCCTTGATACGTGGTAATCATGTCCCCCCTAACTCTTCTGTCTTCCAGTGATGTGAGGTTTAAATCCTGTAGTCTCTCCTCGTAGGTCATTCCTCTCAGCCCTGGTACTAGTCTGGTGGCAAACCTTCGAACCTTTTCCAGTTTAGTCTTATGCTTGACTAGATATGGACTCCATGCTGGAGCCGCATACTCCAGGATTGGTCTGACATATGTGGTATATAATGTTCTGAAAGTTTCCTTACACAAGTTTCTTAAGGCCGTTCTTATGTTAGCCAACCTGGCATATGCCGCTGATGTTATCCTCTTGATATGAGCTTCAGGGGACAGGTCTGGCGTGATATCAACCCCCAGGTCTTTCTCTCTTTCTGACTCCTGAAGTATTTCATCTCCCAAATGATACCTTATATCAGGTCTCCTGCTTCCTACCCTTATCTTCATTACATTACATTGCATCGTGTGTGTGTGTGTGTGTGTGTGTGTGTGTGTGTAATTACCTAAGTTTAGTTGCAGGATGAGAGCTACGCTCGTGGTGTCCCGTCTTCCCAGCACTCTTTGTCATATAACGCTTTGAAACTACTGACGGTCTTGGCCTCCACCACCTTCTCACCTAACTTGTTCCAACCGTCTACCACTCTGTTTGCGAAAGTGAATTTTCTTATATTTCTTCGGCATCTGTGTTTAGCTAGTTTAAATCTATGACCTCTTGTTCTTAAAGTTCCAGGTCTTAGAAAATCTTCCCTATCGATTTTATCAATTCCTGTTACTATTTTGTATGTAGTGATCATATCACCTATTTTTCTTCTGTCTTCTAGTTTTGACATATTTAATACCCCAAACCTCTCCTCGTAGCTCTCACCCTTCAGTTCTGGGAGCCACTTAGTAGCATGTCTTTGCACCTTTTCCAGTTTGTTGATGTGCTTCTTAAGATATGGGCACCATACAACTGCTGCATATTCTAGCTTTGGCCTAACAAAAGTCGTGAACAATTTCTTTAGTATATCGCCATCCATGTATTTAAAAGCAATTCTGAAGTTAGAAAGCGTTGCATAGGCTCCTCGCACAATATTCTTTATGTGGTCCTCAGGTGATAGTTTTCTATCTAGAACCACCCCTAGATCTCTTTCTTTATCAGAATTCTTTAAAGATTTCTCACATAATATATAGGTTGTGTGGGGTCTATGTTCTCCTATTCCACATTCCATAACATGGCTTTTATTACCATTAAATTCCATTTGCCATGTGGTGCTCTATATACTTATTTTGTCCAGGTCATCTTGAAGGGCATGACAATCATCTAAGTTTCTTATCCTTCCTATTATCTTAGCATCATCAGCAAACATGTTCATATAATTTTGTATACCAACTGGTAGATCATTTATGTAGACAATAAACATCACTGGTGCAAGAACTGAACCCTGTGGTACTCCACTTGTGACATTTCTCCAGTCCCATACATTGCCTCTGATCACTGCCCTCATTTTTCTATCAGTCAGAAAATTTTTCATCCATGTTAGAAGCTTACTTGTCACCCCTCCAATATTTTCCAGTTTCCAGAACAACCTCTTATGTGGAACTCTGTCGAAAGCCTTTTTTAGGTCCAGATAGATGCAGTCAACTTAACCATCTCTTTCCTGTAATATCTCTTTTGCTCGATCATAGAAACTGAGTAAATTCCATACACAGGATCTTCCAGATCGAAAACCATACTGTCTGTCTGATATTATATAATTTCTCTCCAGGTGTTCTACCCATTTAGTTTTAATTATTTTTTTCTAATATTTTGACTATTACACTTGTCAATGATACAGGTCTATAATTAAGGGGATCTTCCCTGCTTCCACTTTTGTAGATTGGAACTATGTTAGCCTTTTTCCACACAGCAGCTACAACTCCTGTAAACAGGGATGCTTGAAAAATCAGTTGAAGTGGAATGCTGAGCTCAGGTGCACATTTTCTCAGAACCCATGGTGAAACTCCATCTGGACCAACTGCTTTGTTCTTATTTAGCTCCTTCAGCATTTTTTCCACTTCATCTTTAGACACCTCTACGTGCTCTATGTTTTTCGCTGGAATTCCTATTGTGTCTGGTTCCCTGAAGATTTCATTTTGTACAAAGACACTTTGGAACTTTTCGTTTAATGTTTTACACATTTCCTTTTCATTTTCCATGAATCTATTTCCCATTTTCAACCTCTGAATATTATCCTTTACCTGCATTTTTTTTTATGAATTTATAGAATAGACCTGGCTCTGTTTTACATTTGTCTGCAATCCCTTTTTCAAAATTTCTTTCTGCCTCTCTCTTCACTGCCGTGTAGTTATTTTTCGCATCTTTGTATCGCTGGTATGTTTGGGGGTTTGGCCTCTTCCTGTATTGATTCCATTTTTGTGTCTTATGGTCTCTGGCCCTCTCGCAATTTCTGTTGAACCAATCATGTTTCCTAGTTCTGCATCTCTGTTTTGGTATATTTTTTTTTGTGCCTTTATCATATATTTCACAAAACATGACATACATCTCATTCACTTCCTTGCCAAGCAACAAGTCTGTCAAATTTTACTCACTTAAATTTTTTCTAAGGTTGCCATAATGTCCTCTCCTAAAGTCAGGTTTTTCAATTGCATCAATCTTCTTATTTTCTTCCAGATTTAACGCATTGCATACTTTTTTCCCAAAAAGACATGGTCTCTTTTACCCAAAGGAGGAAGATACCGAATGTCAAATATTTCTTGGTCCTTCCTGGTAAATATCAAATCTAACATGGAGGGAACGTCCTCTTCCCTCATCCTCATAGCTTGTTTAACATGTTGATACAAGAATGTTTCCAGGATGAGGTCTATAAATTTACAGGTCCAAAAATCTTCTGTTTTAGCTTCATATTCTACCCAGTTTATGGCTTTCAAGTTGAAGTCGCCGACTATCAACAGTCGTGAGCTATCGTTATCCGCTCTCTCTATGATCTCTCTCATTATTGTTATAAGACCTTCTCGTTAACTATCTAGGTCCTCCTTTGACCATATGCTGCTTGGTGGTGGACTATATGCATTTATCATTAGTTTATCATCCTCATGGCAGATCTCTAGTGCTATTATGTCAACTTCTTGTGGATTGGCAGTCATTATTTCGTTCACCTTTAGGTGTTCTTTCACCAGCACAGCAACGCCACCGCCTTTCCTAATTTTTCTGTCCCGTCTTCAAATTGAGTAGCCCCTTGGGAATATGACCTCATTTAAAATATTATCTTCAAGTTTTGTCTCCGTGAGTGCAACAATGTCTGGTGTCTGCAGCTATATTACATCACTTAACTCTAGTATCTTCGATCTTACTCCATCTATGTTGGTGTATGCAATCATCAGGAACTTGTTTCCCCTCTTCTTATTTTTCACTCCCCCTCTCTCTAATGATTTTGTTGGTTTGCCTTTACGTACCACTTTACTGGTCTGCCTACCCCTATCACTTTGTAGAAAAAAGAATTGATTTCTTTTTCATTCCTGCTCTCACTTAAACGTTTTGCCTCGGCGAGGTTCAGTTTCAGCTTCTCCCTATCTTCATTTTGAAAGATCTCGTCTTAACGACCACACTTTCCCATCCTCATCACTTTGTAATTTTTTAGCATTCCTTAGTACTTCTTCCATCTGTTTGGCACCTTTTAGGGTGATCCTCAAAGGTCGATCTTTCCCTTTTACATATCTGCCTATTCTCCTGTAGTCGCACACATTCTCTATGGCTGTAAGACCTTCCACGAGGCCAACAATTTTATCTACTACTTTTGCTTCTTTTACAGCTCTTTCTGACCTAGATGTTATATCCTTTTCTTTGCAGCCAAAAATTATCAGGGACTTACTCCGATCAACTGTGTTTTGCACCAACTTCGTGTTAGATGCCAATTCTTTTCTCACGTCCAGCCTAATGTTTGTTTTATCTTGGTTGCTGCAGTGTTTGCCTTCTTTACTGCCTCTTCAATTTTTTCCTTCTCCTTGGCCACTTGTGCATAGGTGAGTTGCATATCTTTCTTGCACTGTTCTATTCCCTGTGTAACTTCCTCCATCTGTGCTGACAAAAGCTGTTTCTCCTGTTGAATTTCCTTACCTAACCTATTGTAGTCATTTGAGTTTAAATTTACTTTAACTTCTTCCATAGCTATTTTTAAGAGTTTATTTTCTTATTCCATGGCTTTGCAATTTGTTTCCAATTGATTCTTATCCTTGCACAAGTCTTTCACTAAACCCTCAAGACATACAACTTTTCTATTTAAATGGTCATTAATTTCTTTCAATTTACTAATTATTTCTACATGAGAGTTCACTATAGTATCTAACCAACTTGTTGTATAGACTAGTTATATCAATGCTTTCTTCATTGAATCCAGCAAAATCAAGGTCTGTTTTGTATTTCCTCTTGCCAGTGGCCATCTTGAATGTTCTTCTCTGCACTGGAAACACTTGGGCAACTTTTTCTCATCCAATTTTTCACTTCCCTTGGCACATTCCTGTTATCTCACCTATTTTTCAAAAGCACTATACCTTTATGTTCTCTGGGACACCACTCACTATCATCATCCTGTGCTACAATACTTAGGATTGTTGAAATATGCTGGAGCTCCTCTTGTCTGCCTCTTGGGAAAGAACTTGGGATTGGGATAAAAGATGTGTGTGTCTGTCCAGCTCTGGCTCTTTGGTCCCGCCTCTCGTGTGTGTACTCACCTAATTGTACTTGCAGAGGTTGATCTTCGGCTCTTTGGTCCCGCCTCTCAACTGTCAATCAACTGGTGTACAGGTTCCTGAGCCTACTGGGCTCTATCATATCTACATTTGAAACTATGTATGGAGTCAGCCTCCACCACATCACTGCCTAGTGCATTCCATTTATTAACTACTCTGACACTGAAAAAATTCTTTCTAACGTCTCTGTGGCTCATCTGGGTACTGAGTTTCCACCTGTGTCCCCTTGTTCGTGTCCCACCCGTGCTGAAGAGTTTGTCTTTGTCCACCCTGTCAATTCCCCTGAGAATTTTGAAGGTGGTTATCATGTCTCCCCTTACTCTTCTGTTTTCCAGGGATGTGAGATTCAGTTCCTTTAGCCTTTCCTCGTAGCTCATTCCTCTCAGTTCCGGGACGAGCCTGGTGGCATACCTCTAAATCTTCTCTAGCTTTGTCTTGTGTTTAACTAGGTATGGACTCCAGGCTGGAGCTGCATACTCCAGGATTAGTCTCACATGAGTGGTATACAAGGTTCTGAAAGATTCCTTACACAAGTTTCTAAAGGCAGTTCTTATATTGGCCAGTCTAGCATATGCCGCAGATGATCTTCTTTTGATGTTGGCCTCTGGGAACAGGTTCGGTGTGATATCAACCCCCAGATCTTTCTCTCTATTTGACTCTTGCAGGATTTCACCTCCCAGATGATATCTTGTGTTCAGCCTCCTGCTCCCTTCGCCTAATTTCATCACCTTACACTTTCCTGAGTTGAACTTTAGAAGCCATTTTCTAGACCATTCCTCCAGTCTATCCAGGTCATCCTGTAGTCTCTGTCTATCTTCATCCATCTTGATTCTTCTCATAATTTTTACATCAGCAGCAAATATTGGGAGGAATGAGTCTATACCCTCCGGAAGTGTGTGTGTGTGTGCGTACATGCGTGTGTACGAGTGTATGTGCGTGTGGGAGTGCGTGTGTGCGTGTACTCGTGTACTCACCTAGTTCACCTAGTTGTGCTTGCGGGGGTTGAGCTCTGTTCTTTCGGCCCGCCTCTCAACTGTCAATCAACTGTTTCTACTTCTATTTTTTTCCCCAACACCTCACACACACACACACACCCCAGGAAGCAGCCCGTGACAGCTGACTAACTCCCAGATACCTATTTACTGCTAGGTAACAGGGGCATAGAGTGAAAGAAACTCTGCCCCTCATTTCTCTCCGGCCCCCGGGATCGAACCCGGGACCACAGGATCACGTGGGCAGCGTGCTGTCCGCTCGGCCGCCGGCTCCGTGTGTGTGAGGTGTGTGTACTTACCTAATTGTACTTACCTAATTGTGCTTGCGGGGGTTGAGCTCTGGCTCTTTGGTCCCGCCTCTCAACCGTCAATCAGCAGGTGTACAGGTTCCTGAGCCTATTGGGCTCTATCATATCTTCACTTGAAGCTGTGTATAGAGTCAGCCTCCACCACATCACTTCCTAATGCATTCCATTTGTCTACTACTCTGACACTGAAAAAATTCTTTCTAACATCTCTATGGCACATTTGGGCATTCAATTTTCACCCCGTGTCCCCTAGTGCGTGTGCCCCTTGTGTTAAAAAGTCTGTCTTTATCTACCCTATCAATTCCTCTGAGAATCTTGTATGTGGTGATCATGTCCCTTCTAACTCTTCTGTCTCCCAGTGACGTGAGGTTTAATTCCCGTAGTCTATCCTCGAAGCTCATACCCCTCAGCTCGGGTACTAGTCTGGTGGCAAACCTTTGAACCTTTTCCAGTTTAGTCTTATGCTTGACTAGATATGGACTCCATGCTGGAGCCGCATACTCCAGGATTGGTCTGACATATGTGGTATATAATTTTCTGAAAGATTCCTTACACAAGTTTCTAAAGGCTGTTCTTATGTTAGCCAACCTGGCATATGCCGCTGATGTTATCCTCCTGCTATGAGTTTCAGGGGACAGGTCTGGCGTGATGTCAACCCCCAGGTCTCTCTCTCTCTGTGACTCTTGCAGCATTTCATCTCCAAAATGATGCCTTATATCTGGTCTCCTGCAACCTACACCTATCTTCATTACATTACATTTGCTTGGGTTAAACTCTAACAACCATTTGTTCGACCATTCCTGCAGCTTGTCCAGGTCTTCTTGAAGCCTTAAGCTGTCCTCCTCTGTCTTAATCCTTCTCATAGTTTTGGCGTCGTCAGCAAACATTGAGAGGAATGAGTCTATACCCCCTGGGAGATCATTTACGTATATCAGAAACAAGATAGGTCCGAGTACAGAGTCCTGTGGGACTCCACTGGTGACTTCAAGCCATTTTGAGGTCTCACCCCTCACTGTAACTCTCTGCTTCCTATTGTTTAGGTATTCCCTTATCCACTGGAGCGCCCTATTAGTTACTCCTGCCTGTTTCTCCAGCTTATGCATCAACCTTTTATGGGGTACTGTGTAAAGGCTTTCCGACAGTCCAAAAAAATGCAGTCCGCCCTTCCTTCTCTTTCTTGCTGAATCTTTGTCACCTGATCGTAGAATTCTATTAAGCCTTTTAGGCAAGATTTACCCTCCCTGAACCCATGTTGATGGGTTGTCACGAAGTCCCTTCTCTCCAGATAATCTCCGTGGTGTAGTGGTAGGACGCTCCCCTGACGTTCGGCGAGCGCTTTGTCATGGGTTTGTATCCTGGCCGGGGAGGATTTACTGGGCACAAATCCTTAACTGTTTAACTCAACCGTATAATGGGAACTTGGTTGTAACAACGGTTCTTCGCGGCGGGGATTGTATTCCGGGGACTTGCCAGAAACGCTACGCATACTAGTGGCTGTACAACAATGTAACAACTCTTGTATATAGCTCAAAAAAAAAAAATATGTGTTACTAGGTTTTTTCTCACGATCTTCTCCATCACCTTGCATGGTATACAAGTTAAGGACACTGGCCTGTAGTTCAGTGCCACTAGTCTGTCACCCTTTTTGTATATTGGGACTACATTAGCCGTCTTCCATATTTCTGGTAGGTCTCCCGTTTCCAGTGACGTACTATACACTATGGACAGTGGCAAACAAAGTGCTCCTGCACACTCTTTCAATGTCCATGGTCAGGTTCCGTCCGGCCCAAAAGCCTTTCTCTCGTCCAGCTCCAATAGGTGCCTCTTGACCTCATCTTTTGTAATTTTGAACCCTTCCAAGGTCGCCTGGTTTGCTGCCACCTCTCCTAGCGCTGTGACCTCTCCTTGTTCCATTGCAAAGACCTCCTAGAACCCGTTCTAAGTTTCATCACCTGTTCCTTCACTGTTGTTTTCCTCCTGATGTGACTGTGTAGTAGATTTGGTTCGGTCTTGGCTTTATTAGCTATATCATTTTCATACCTTTTCTCAGCTGCTCTTCTCTCACTAACATTCTCGTTCCTGGTTCTCTGGTATCTCTCTCTACTTTCTGTTCTGTTATTACGGAAGTTCCTCCACGCTCTTTTGTTCAGATCCTTTGCTTTCACACATTCCCTATTAAATCACGGATTCTTCGTTTGCTTCTCGGTTTTTTCCTGTCGGGCCAGGATAAACCTGTTTACCGCCTCCTGACACTTTTGGGTGACATAGTCCATCATGTCTTGTACGGACTTAGTTCTGAGTTCTGTGTCCCATGGTATATCCCTTAGGAATTTATTCATCGCCTCATAGTTTCCCATTCGGTACTCCAGCCCTTTCTTTCCCAGTTCTTTTTTGGGGGGAGATAATTCCTAGCTCAACCAGGTACTCAAAGCTCAATACACTATGATCACTCATTCCCAAGGGGGCTTCCAACTTAACTTCCCTTATATCCCACTCATTTAAGGTAAATATCAAATCAAGCAAAGCTGGTTCATCCTCTCCTCTCATTCTTGTCGGTCCCTTGACGTGTTGACTTGGAACGTTTCTTGTTGCCACGTCCAGCAGCTTAGCTCTCCATGTGTCTGGTCCTCCATGTGGGTCTCTGTTCTCCCAATCTATCATATCATAGTTGAAATCTCCCATGATTAGTAGTCTGGATCCGTTCCTGCTAGCCACAGAAACTGCTCTCTCTATTATATTGATTGTGGCCATGTTGTTTCTATCATATTCCTGTCTGGGTCTTCTGTCGTTTGGTGGGGGGTTATATATGACTACTACTATGATTTTCTGTCCTCCAGTTGCTATGGTGCCCGATATGTAGTCACTGAAATCTTCACAGCTCTGATTAACCATCTCTTCAAAACTCCAACCTTTTCTTATCAGCAAAGCTACACCACCTCCTCCTCTCTCTTCTCTCTCTTTCCTCACTATATAGTAGTCCTGTGGAAAAGCTGCATTTGTTATGGTTTTCGTTACCTTTGTTTCTATGATTGCTATTATGACTGGGTTTTCTTCCAGTGCCCATTCTCCGAGTTCACTTGTTTTATTTGTAATCCCATCTATGTTAGTGTACATTGCCTTGAATCTCACTTTCTTCTGTTCATTTTCTTGTCTACTTCTTGGTGAGCATTCTGCTGGTGGTGAAAGCTGTTTCCTGGGGGTGAAGATCTGTGAGGTGGTTTGCAGGGTATCAGCTTTACACACACACACACACAGCTCAGCTTGTGTGTGTGTGTTTCTGTTTATGTGTGTGTGTATGTGTGTGAAAGGAAGAGGGGATGCTATGATATTGGTGGGATGGCAAGGGTGTTTTCTGTTGGAGTTTCTATGGTGAGGTGGGGGGGGGGAGGCGGTGGGGGTGAGAGAAGCTGGAGGGCTATCCAGTGTAGGGCGTATTGTTTTTCAAACACGGGTGCCACAAACTAGTCCTTAGCGTGAGGAAGAGGGATGGAGGGAGGGGGTGAAGGAGAGTGATGGAGGGATGGAGTGAGAGAGAGGGATGGAGGGATGGAGTGAGGGAGAGGGATAGAGTGAGGGAGAGGGATGGAGGGATGGAGTGAGGGAGAGGGATAGAGTGAGGGACAACGACAACATTCATTACGTGTTCATTGTCTTATGTTGTCGTTGCCCTGTGTTGTTATTGTCTTATTTTGTTATTGTCATTTGTCGTCACTGTCCTTTGTTGTCGTTGTCCTATGTTTTCGTTGTCCTATTTTGTCATTGTCTTGTGTTGTTATTGCTCTATGTTGTCATTGTCCTATGTTGTCATTCTCCTATGTATTCATTGTCCTATGTTGTCATTGTCCTATGTTGTCATTGTCCTATGTTGTCGTTGGCTTATGTTGTCATTGTTCTATGTTTTCATTGCACTATGTTGTCATTGTCCTATGGTGTCATTGTCCTATGTTGTCACTGTCCTATGTTGTCGTTGTCCTATGTTTTCATTGCTCTATGTTGACAATGTCCTATGTTGCCATTGTTCTATGTTGACATTGTTCTATGTTGACATTGTTCTATGTTGACATTGTCCTATGTTGCCATTGTCCTATGTTGCCATTGTCCTATGTTGCCATTGTCCTATGTTGTCATTGTTCTATGTTGACATTGTTCTATGTTGCCATTGTCCTATGTTGCCATTGTCCTATGTTGTTATTGCCCTATGTTATCATTGCCCTATATTGTCATTGTCCTGTTTTGGCATTGTCTTATGCTGTCATTGTCCTACGTTGTCGTTGTCCTATGTTGTCATTGTCCTATTTTGTCATTGCTCTATGTTTTCATTGTCAGTCATGCTTGAGTCAACCATGTCATGCTGAAGGCAACTCTGTCATGCTCAAGACAACCCTATAAGGCTCAAGACAACAACTATCATGCTCATGACAACCTTATCGTGCTCAAGACAACCATGTCATGCTCTAGACAACCATATGCTGAAGACAACCCTATCATTCTCAAAACAACCCCTATCATGCTTAAGACAACTCTATCATGCTCAAGACAACCCTTTCATGCTCAAGATAATCCTATCATGCTCAAGACAACCAAATAATGCTCAAAACAACCCTAACCAGCCTCCTCTGGCGGTATAGTAATTATCATCATAAGTTTATGAGACCGAAGGTAGACTTGTTTATATTTAGGGTAAATATAGTTGAGTGCCCAAAATTTGTATCAAATATTCTTTAGCATGTCCGAAGAAGAGAGAAACTAGCTGTGTAACTTGTTGCTGTTGGCCTAATGCTGGGGGGTTTAGTACGGTAAGACTCGTGGTTGTTTGTTTTGTGTAAGAGGATGTGCTCTGTATCAACAACCAATGTATTTTTGCTAATGAGCGCGGGAAGACTGCTTAAAAGTCGACTGAAGTGAGGGGTGTGTAGCGGCATGGAGGCACTGGAGCGTTGAGAGGCTGGTGAGGGATCTCAGCTGGTGGGTGGCACCAGACACGTGCACTAGTGATAATAGCCCATTTCCTGCTCATGAAGGCCATTTAGCGCATTGTGAGGCTGTAAAGCTCATTGTAAGGGCACGCCACTTGTATAGTGTTTAAGAGAGAACGTGCCGGAAAACCCGACACCATTACTAATAATCAATACAATAGGCAGATAATATTGCTGCTGTTGTATAGACAGGTTACCCCATAGAAAATGTAGCTTGTAGTGGAATTTTCCATCAATAGAAAACGGGATATAAATGCCACATAGTGATATAAATTCACCAGCTATTCTGTTGGGAATTATACTTAATACAGTAGTCTTTGGACTTATTACATCATGAAACATCTCATTTGAATTAACTTAATTATCAGTATCAAAATAGAGTAAATGTGACCCTTCTACCACATATTGACATCTGAACAAAGAGAGCCAGGAGCGTCAGTGGTGGGGGAGGTCAGGCATTATTGTTAGACCAAGTCGCTGTGGAGCGAGTTCAGCTCCAATTAATTCTCTTGGACGAAGTGTTATGGAGATCAAATTAGTGCTTCTTCCATCATCAACAAGCAGTCAACATAAACAAGGGAAGTATCTTACCGAAACCCGTTTATCTAATCATTTCTGGCCAGTTAATGTTTGGTAGATATAGGGCGAGCTGGTTAGTATGAGAAACAGCATCTAAATACAGGTAATTAGTCCTTGGTGTTATATAATCATTACATCTTATACATATATATAATGTATATATATCGTACCTAGTAGCCAGAACGCACTTCTCAGCCTACTATGCAAGGCCCGATTTGCCTAATAAGCCAAGTTTTCATGAATTGTTTTTCGACTACCTAACCTAACCTAACCTAACTTTTTTGGCTACCTAACCTAACCTAACCTATAAAGATAGGTTAGGTTAGGTTAGGTAGGGTTGGTTAGGTTCGGTCATATATCTACGTTAATTTTAACTCCAATAAAAAAAATTAACCTTGTACATAATGAAATAGGTATCTTTATCATTTCATCAGAAAAAAATTAGAGAAAATATATTAATTCAGTAAAACTTGGCTTATTAGGCAAATCGGGCCTTGCATAGTAGGCTGAGAAGTGCGTTCTGGCTACTAGGTACGACATATATATACATATATATATATATATATATATATATATATATATATATATATATATATATATATATATATATATATATATATATATACATCTTATATAATATACAGTGTTTTCTCTGATATAGCTGTCATATATTAGGATTCCGGCTTTACAGCTAGTGCCCTTTGACAGGAACAAGAAGAGGAAGCAAGAATTAATCTTGGAACTTCAGTTACTTGGGTGATGGAAACTAGCCTCAAACGAGGATAATTTGGTGTCTACATCCTAGTTATACCTGGTGGACTAGGCCTACCATACAATAAGATAAGGCACCTCCAAAATTTATTTACTAATATGTAGTTTAACACTGTAGTTTGATTGACTGCATATATATAAATTTAATATACCCCCGTAATGTGTAAGGATCGATTTGTGAGAATTTTGCAGAAACACAGTCCACTAAACATCATACAAATTGCTATCGAAATATATAAATTAACGTAAATATAAACTCATATAAATTAAATAAATATAAATCTCACAGGTCGGTTCCCACATTATATGGTCCTTTGAACCAAGATAATACAGAACCGGTTCGAACCTCCAAAATTATATTGTCATTCGAACCTAGATGGTCCAGAGAGCTAGATTATCATCAAATTAATTAAACCAGTGTAATAAATTAGTGAACAATACATCGCCAGTCAAAGACTGGCAGCATAGCCTGGAGCGAGCTCAAGAACCCTTCAGCCCATCCCAGCCTCACTCAGCGTTTTCATGGGTGTCAACCACCAATTGGTGGGTTGTTATTCCGTGAAGTGACAGCGCTTATTTTGAAGCCAGCCAAATTGGTGGCTGCGCCCTGGCAAGATTATCCACGAATTTGTGGTGTTAATTTTACGAGAGATTATCCACGAATTTTGTGGTGTTAATTTCGCGAGGTCATTAATAATATTTAATATTTCTAGATAATACTAGAGGCTAATTAAGATGCTATGAAATGATGCTATGCGCTGCTATTTTAGATGATGATGCTAGATGATGATATTTAGATGGAGATGCTATGCTATTTTACTGCTAGGTAACAGGGGCATAGGGTGAAAGAAACTCTGCCCATTGTTTCTCGCCCTCAGGGCTTCGAACCCAGGACCACAAGACCACAAGTCCAGTGTGCTGTCCGCTCGGTCAACCGGCTCCCTACCAAGGAAGCAAGAATTAATCTTGGAACATCAGTTACTTGGGTGTTATATTTAGTGTCTACATCATAGTTATACCTGCTGGACTAGGCCTACCATACAATAAGATAAGGCACCTCCAAAATTTATTTACTAATATATGTAGTTTAATACTGTAGTTTGCTTGACTGCATATATATAAATTTAACATAAACTCCCCCTTAATGTGTAAGGATCGATTTGTGAGAATAATTGCAGAAATACAGTCCACTAAACATCATACAAATTGCTATCGAAATATATAAATAAATTTAATATAAATTCTACATAAATTCATATAAATTAAATAAATATAAATCTCACAGGTCGGTCCCCACAGAACTTGATGAAAACCTCTATATAATACCCTGATCAACCAGACTGTGATTCATACGTCAGGCTGCCAGCAGCCGCGTCCAACAACCTGGTTGACCAGTCCAGCAACGAGGACTTAGCATCCCCGCGGCCTGGTCGAGGACCGGGCCGTGGGGACGCTAAGCCCCGAAATCATCGCAAGGTAACGTAAGGTAATCATACTCATGACAACCCTATCATGCTCAAGACAACCCTATCATGTTCAAGAAAACCTTATCATGGTCGAAACAACCCTATCATGCTCAAGACAACCCTATCATGTTCAAGAAAACCTTATCATGGTCGAAACAACCCTATCATGCACCAGGCAGCTGTGTCATGCACGAGGCAACGATGTCATGATAAATTGTTATGACAATGAGAATATTGATCTTATGTTTCTGTATTCGCCATTCCTTACCTTGCGCTGATTTCGGGGATCCACGTCCCTGCGGCCCGGTCTCTAACCAGACATCCTGGTTGCTGGACTAGTGAACCAGGCTATTGGTGGCGGCTGCTCGCAGCCTGATGTGTATATCACAGCCTGGTTGATAACACTCACCAGGAGCACTCACTTCCCACTGTACCATGATGAGCCTCAATGTGTCCAGTAAGGTAGAGTGTGTAAGGTGGGGAACGCTGTGAGACGTCCATCCTGGAACAACATGTGGTCGTGTGTGTAATGTCCACATAGTCGTCCTGGGAAAAAAATGAGATGTGTAATATGGTGGGATGGGCTTCCTGTTGAGGGAGCGTGAGGTATATAAGGGCTGTGAGCCTCACCACTCACACTACACCAGCACACACCCGCCAGCATGGCCAAGCTTCTCCTACTCCTCCTGACTGTGAGTATTAGTCTAACTTCTCATTAATGTCATCGTCTAAAACTGAAGTTAAAGTTTGATGTTAACTCTTAAAACAATCATTTAAGTAACTTTTTGTTACACTTGTAGCTGTAAACTGTTGTATATTAACTTTAAAATGATCATCTACACAATGAAAGTTTAATTTCCAGGAAAGATATGGGAAACAGCATATTCAATTAAATAGATTCATAACATAGCTACACACATGTCGAACACTTAATATAGCTACACACAAGTCGAACACTGAGCATAGCTAAACACATGTCGAACACTTAACATAGCTACACACATGTCGAACACTTAACATAGCTACACATGTCGAACACTTAACATAGCTACACATGTCGAACACTTAACATAGCTGCACATGTCGAACACTTAACATAGCTACACATGTCGAACACTTAACATAGCTACACATGTCGAACACTTAACATAGCTACACATGTCGAACACTTAACATAGCTACACATGTTGAACACTTAACATAGCTACACATGTCGAACATGTGAAATTTTATAATTCATATATGAGAGCTTCTCTACGATTACATTTGTCGTCAGACAGAATATTTCGTTTACTTTTAATAATACTATATGTAAAAGTTAAAAAAAATTGAATTTGAATGCGTTAGGGCTTATTCTTAACTTAGGAAAACTTAACTAAGAACAAGCCTCAAGTTTGAAATAAGATTGCCATTAAAATGGCACTAAATCGTTAAATAACCTAACTGCTTTTGATCTATATTGCGGATTTAAAGACGAATGTCATTTTGCACACAGATCATTCCTAGATTTTATGCAAACTTGACAGAGTTCGCGTGCACCAGCCAGGGTCAGAGCCTTGTTTAATTTTTGTTTTGGGTTTTAGCTTAAAAAAAAATTACTTTAATTTGTACTATTGTACTACTGAACAATGTAATTTTTATTAGATTGTTAAGTATTTTGTAAGAAGATGTTAAGTTTCGTGAAATCTTCGAGTTGTCTTAGGCACATGTGTACTACAGGCAGTTAAGAAGATAATCGGCGGCGGAGTCCAGTGTACACCAGGGACTGTGACCTCATGGTTCACCCCCTACCCCTGTGGTGGAATCCTGTGTACTCCAGGGACAGTGACATCCCGGTAACCCCCCCCCCCGGGCGGTGGAGTCCGGTGTACACTAGGGACAGTGACATCACGATACCCCCCCCCACGGGCGGTGGAGTCCGGTGTACACTAGGGACAGTGACATCACGATACCCCCCCCCCCCACGGGCGGTGGAGTCCGGTGTACACTAGGGACAGTGACATCACGATACCCCCCCCCCCCTCGGGCGGTGGAGAACGGTGTACACTAGGGACAGTGACATCACAGTACCCCCCCCCCCCGATGATGGAGTCCGGTGTACACCAGGGACAGTGACATCACGGTACCCCCTTCCCCCCCCCCCCGGGCGGTGGAGAACGGTGTATACCAGGGACGGTGACAACACAGTACACCTCCCCCGCGCGGTGGATTCTGGTGTACTCCAGGGATTGTGACATCACGGTACTACCCTCCCCCGGGCGGTCGAGTCTGGTGTACACCAGGGACTGTGACATCACAGTAGCACCCCTCCCCGCCCGGTGATGGAGTCCAGTATACTCCAGGGACTGTGACATCACAGTAGCACCCCTCCCCGCCCGGTGATGGAGTCCAGTATACACCAGGGACTGTGACATCACAGTAGCACCCCTCCCCGCCCGGTGATGGAGTCTGGTGTACACCAGGGACTGTGACATCACAGTAGCACCCCTCCCCGCCCGGTGATGGAGTCTGGTGTACACCAGGGACTGTGACATCACAGTAGCACCCCTCCCCGCCCGGTGATGGAGTCCAGTATACACCAGGGACTGTGACATCACAGTAGCACCCCTCCCCGCCCGGTGATGGAGTCTGGTGTACACCAGGGACTGTGACATCACAGTAGCACCCCTCCCCGCCCGGTGATGGAGTCTGGTGTACACCAGGGACTGTGACATCACAGTAGCACCCCTCCCCGCCCGGTGATGGAGTCTGGTGTACACCAGTGACTGTGACATCACAGTAGCACCCCTCCCCGCCCGGTGATGGAGTCTGGTGTACACCAGGGACTGTGACATCACAGTAGCACCCCTCCCCGCCCGGTGATGGAGTCTGGTGTACACCAGGGACTGTGACATCACAGTAGCACCCCTCCCCGCCCGGTGATGGAGTCTGGTGTACACCAGGGACTGTGACATCACAGTAGCACCCCTCCCCGCCCGGTGATGGAGTCTGGTGTACACCAGGGACTGTGACATCACAGTAGCACCCCTCCCCGCCCGGTGATGGAGTCTGGTGTACACCAGGGACTGTGACATCACAGTAGCACCCCTCCCCGCCCGGTGATGGAGTCTGGTGTACACCAGGGACTGTGACATCACAGTAGCACCCCTCCCCGCCCGGTGATGGAGTCTGGTGTACACCAGGGACTGTGACATCACAGTAGCACCCCTCCCCGCCCGGTGATGGAGTCTGGTGTACACCAGGGACTGTGACATCACAGTAGCACCCCTCCCCGCCCGGTGATGGAGTCTGGTGTACACCAGGGACTGTGACATCACAGTAGCACCCCTCCCCGCCCGGTGATGGAGTCTGGTGTACACCAGGGACTGTGACATCACAGTAGCACCCCTCCCCGCCCGGTGATGGAGTCTGGTGTACACCAGGGACTGTGACATCACAGTAGCACCCCTCCCCGCCCGGTGATGGAGTCTGGTGTACACCAGGGACTGTGACATCACAGTAGCACCCCTCCCCGCCCGGTGATGGAGTCTGGTGTACACCAGGGACTGTGACATCACAGTAGCACCCCTCCCCGCCCGGTGATGGAGTCTGGTGTACACCAGTGACTGTGACATCACAGTAGCACCCCTCCCCGCCCGATGATGGAGTCTGGTGTACACCAGGGACTGTGACATCACAGTAGCACCCCTCCCCGCCCGGTGATGGAGTCTGGTGTACACCAGGGACTGTGACATCACAGTAGCACCCCTCCCCGTCCGGTGATGGAGTCCAGTATACACCAGGGACTGTGACATCACAGTAGCACCCCTCCCCGCCCGGTGATGGAGTCTGGTGTACACCAGGGACTGTGACATCACAGTAGCACCCCTCCCCGCCCGGTGATGGAGTCTGGTGTACACCAGGGACTGTGACATCACAGTAGCACCCCTCCCCGCCCGGTGATGGAGTCTGGTGTACACCAGGGACTGTGACATCACAGTAGCACCCCTCCCCGCCCGGTGATGGAGTCTGGTGTACACCAGTGACTGTGACATCACAGTAGCACCCCTCCCCGCCCGGTGATGGAGTCTGGTGTACACCAGGGACTGTGACATCACAGTAGCACCCCTCCCCGCCCGGTGATGGAGTCTGGTGTACACCAGGGACTGTGACATCACAGTAGCACCCCTCCCCGCCCGGTGATGGAGTCTGGTGTACACCAGGGACTGTGACATCACAGTAGCACCCCTCCCCGCCCGGTGATGGAGTCTGGTGTACACCAGGGACTGTGACATCACAGTAGCACCCCTCCCCGCCCGGTGATGGAGTCTGGTGTACACCAGGGACTGTGACATCACAGTAGCACCCCTCCCCGCCCGGTGATGGAGTCTGGTGTACACCAGGGACTGTGACATCACAGTAGCACCCCTCCCCGCCCGGTGATGGAGTCTGGTGTACACCAGGGACTGTGACATCACAGTAGCACCCCTCCCCGCCCGGTGATGGAGTCCAGTATACACCAGGGACTGTAGCATAACGGTACCACTCCCAGGCGTTGGAGTCCAGTATACAACAGGGACTGTGACATCACGGTGCTATCCCCCCCCCCCCTCAGGGCGGTGAAGACCGGTGTACACCAGAGACTGTGGCATAGCGGTACTACACCTCCCCACCCCCGCAAGCCGCTCTCGCACAGGACAGCACATATATGACTTATTGCTTATAGTCAATATTTTGCCTATGAATTAGTACATATGTGGTATATTCCCAGTTACTTTTTTCAAGGCCCAAACTCTTCCTCGTGTACCAATTTACGTCTCACAGAACCCACATGGGTTGTGAAATTTACCTGCTATTGTCCATGCTCTTAGAATATTACATATCACCTACATTCTATTGAAGGTTCATAGTTTTGTTTTGAGAAATATTAGTTGTTCTTAGTAAATTATAATAAGGACTATTATTTATTACATAAAACAAAAGTGATTCACCTATCAACATTATATACACTAGTTTGTGCTTTAAAAATCTTTAAAGGATGTAATGTAGAAACGTCAACAGAAAACGATGTTACGTTGGAATGTTTATGGGGTAAACTACTGCAAACAGGATAGTATAGAGTCTACTACCTATTGAAGGATGGGTATAGGGTCCACCACCACCTGTTAAGTGGGTAAGGGGTCCATACCACTTGTAGGGTGGGTCTGGGCCCAACAACTGCATATAGGATGGGTATGGGGATCACTATCATCCACAGGATGGGTATGGGATCCACTACCGCCTAATGGATGGGTATATGGTCATCTACCACCCACAAGATGAGTATGGCGTCTACTACCGCCTGCAGGATGGTTATGGGGTCCACTACGGCCAACCGAATGGGTTTGAGGACCACTATCATCTACAGGATGAGTATGGAGCCCACCACTGCCCACTGTATGGGAATATGTTCCACTTCCGCCCAAAGGATGTATGTGGTGACTACCATAGCGCCCACAGGATAGGTATGGGGTCAATAATCACCAACAGGAAGAAAATTGTGTCTACTACCGCCCACAGGATGGGTTTGGACTCCATTGCCGCCCACAGCATGAGAATAGGATCCAGTACCGTCCACGGAATGGGTATATGCTTAACTACAGCCGACAGGATGAGTATATCGTCTACTACCGCCCACAGGACGGGTATGGAGTCCACTACCGCCCTCATGGTGAGTATTGGTTCCAATACCGCCCACAAGATGGGTATGGCGCCCACTGCCGCCCACATGATAAGTATTGTGTCCGCTACCGCCCAAAGGACGGGTATGGCCTCCACAGCCGCAAACAGGATGAGTATAGGGTCCAGCACCGCCCACGGGATGGGGTATGGGCCCATTACCGCCCACAATATGCTAATGGGGTCAAGTACCACCCGCAAGATGGGTTTGGGGACCACTATTATCCGCAGGAAGGTCCACTACCGCTGGCAGGATGGCTTTGGAGACCACTATCTTCCACAGAAGTGGTATGGGGGTCCACTACCACCCACAGCGTGGGTATGGGGGTCATAGCCAAGCACTGGATGGGTATATGCGCCTCTACTGCCCACAAAATGAGTATGGGGTCCACACCCTCCTACAGGATGGATATATGTTCCACTGCCGCCCACATGATGGGCATGGGGTCCACTATCACCAACAGGATGAGTATATTGGGTCCACTACTGCCAACAGGATGGGTATGGGAGTTATAATTATAATAAGCACAATTAGATTATTAACTTTATTATTACTTATTAAGTTTATTACTACTAATTATTTATTATAATTAAGTACCTAATTTCATCTTCATAGCTTCCTACTCCGTGCATTAAAATTGCTCTGTATCCAGTGTTACCCAATCTCCCAATCTTACAATGGTCGACAACCACTCACACAATGGGTATGGAGGGGGTGGGCCACTACTACCCACAGGATGGGCATGGGGTCCACTACCGCCCACAGAATTAGTATGGGGTACACTACCACCCACAGGATGGGCATGGGGTCCACTACTGCCTACAGGATGGCCACGGGGTCACTGCCACCCACATGATGGGTATGGGGTCCCCCTACGCCCGCAGGATAGATATGGGGTCCACAACCACCGACGAGATGGGTATGAGGTCCAGTACCGCCCACAGAATTTATATGGGGTCAAATAGGGCCAACTGGGTGGGTATGGGGGTTACGTCCATCTACAAGATGGGTATATGCTCCACTACCGCCCAGAAAATGAGTATGGGGTCCACTACCGCCCACAGGATGGGTATGAGGTCCACTACCGCCCATATGATGGGTATTGGGTCGACAACTACTCACAGGATGGGTATGGGGGGGGCCACTACCACCCACAGGATGGGTATGGGGAGGTCACTACCACCCACAGGATGGGTATGGTGTCACTTCCACCCACAGGATGGGCATGGGGTCCACTACTTCCCACAAGATTGGTATGGGGTCCACTACTGCTTACAGGTTGGATATGGGACCACTACCACCCACAGAATAGGTATGGGTCCACTACCACCCACAGGATGAGTTTGGGGTCCAATACCGCCCACAGGATTGGTATGGGGTCCACTACCGCCCACAGGATGGGTATGGGGGCCACGTCCATCCACAGGGTAGATATATGTTCCACTGCCGCCCCACATGATGGGCATGGGGTCCACTACCACCAACAGGATGAGTATATTGGGTCCACTACTGCCCACAGGATGGGTATGGGAGTTATAATTATAATAAGCGCAATTAGTTTATTTACTTTATTATTACTTATTAAGTTTATTATTACTAATTAATTATTATAATTCAGTACCTAATTTCATCTTCATAGCTTCCTACTCCGTGCATTAAAATTGCTCTGTATCCAGTGTTACCCAATCTCCCAATCTTTATGTACTTATTCCTACAAAATTTACCATTGTGATCATTGCTGTTTTCTTATATGTGCTAGCAATATACTGTATTGTGCCTATTAATCTTTGCTAAATTACCATTCAAGCAGTCAATGCAATCCATCTGAGCTACCTCAGCCCATGTCTGTTATTTATTTATTTATTTATTTTTTTTTTTTTAATCAACACTGTTTGTCAACCTATTGTATTTGTGCTGCTTTTTCAGTCATGTTCCCCCTTTTTTTTTATCTTTATTTGTATTTGTTCTCAACACTTTTTATTCTTTATGCTCAATTAGTATTAAGTTCTAGATATTAATGTTTTTCTTGCCCGAAACGCATTGCGTAATAGTGGCTTTAGGCATTGTATGTACTAGCTCTATCTATATATCAATCCATTAATGTAACATCACTTGTATGTATGTACCTTACCTGAATAAACATATTTATTTATTTATATTTACCTATGTGCTTTAATATACATACAAATCTCTCTCATCTCATTTTTTTCTTGCAATGCACTTGTTATCAAAGAAAAGCAACAAAGTAATACATAATCAACTCCGTGTAACTTACCTTGTCTTCTAAATGTCAACATATGTCAGTTCAGTTCATGCTGTTGACCTCAATTAGTCTTAAGTCTTAGTTTTTAAGGTTTTCACAGATCTTGCCCAAAACGCTGTGCGTATTAGTGGCTTTAGGCATAGTATATACTTGTTCTTTCTTGAAATTCAACATTCTACTTGCAACTCCCAACACCACCACCACTTCCAGAACCAACACCCCCGTGGGAAGTAGTGGAATTTATATCAATCCTTGAGCTGTAGTTGACCCCATACCCATCTTGTGGGTGGTAGTGGACCCCATACCCATTTTGTGGGTGGTAGTGGACCCCATACCCATCTTGTGGGTGGTAGTGGACCCCATACCCATCTTGTGGGTGGTAGTGGACCCCATACCCATTTTGTGGGTGGTAGTGGACCCCATACCCATTTTGTGGGTGGTAGTGGACCCCATACCCATATTGTAAGTGGTAGTGTACCCCAAACTCATCCTCTCATCCTGTGGTTCTCTCATTTAAAATGTAAAAAAATTCAACTATATTCTAACAATACACGCTGAGGCTTAATATAGTTCATATGTTTGCTATACTAGGGAAATGGAATTTAAAGTTTGTTTGTTGCTTCATTTTTGTTGGACTATATAAAGTGAATAGTACTGTCTAATTACTTAGTACGTCAATAATTGTACTATGGTGCACACAGTTACAGAAAAGTACTATCTAAGCAAAAGGATGGGTTGTCATTGTTCATAACTTATGTATTTTTTCTGGTTGGTCAGCGAATAATTGTGGTGGCCTTAGTAATGCTTGAGAGGCTTTTAGGTTTTAACCTCAACTCCAAACCAATTCCTTTAGAATATTTGGAAATATACACTGTATATGCAGTGAATATCCACAAAAAATATATTTAATGCTGGACAATGTTCAAGACTAAAGTATACTTGCAAATTTTGAGTCAGTGATCAATGTTTCCGGCCACTATTCTACTTTAATACTTCTATAACTTATATTACTATAATAATTACAAATTTCAATGTTACTGTTATAAATTACTATTATTAGTTCCTATTAATGAGAACTGTTTGTCCCCTGACTGAAGGTTGGAACGTGCTGCTGGGCTCAGATTCTCGTCAGTCCTCCCTCACGCAGCTGCGACGAGTTGGTGAGTGTCTACGTCTCTCATTTACCTTTTACCTTTCCTTTAACGCAGACATATATATATATATATATATATATATATATATATATATATATATATATATATATATATATATATATATGAATGAAAACTCACACCCCAGAAGTGACTCGAACCCATACTCCCAGAAGCAACGCAACTGGTAACTACAGGGCGCCTTAATCCGCTTGACCATCACGGCCGTCAAAAGGAAGTGATAGCCGAGGCTATTTGAGCCACTTCCCCGACGGCAACTCGGATGGTAATCTTGGGCATAGCATTTCACCAAATCACCTCATTCTTTGGGGCACACGTGAGGAACACAAATGCGAACAAGCCTGAATGGTCCCCAGGACTATATGCGAATGAAAACTCACACCCCAGAAGTGACTCGAACCCATACTCCCAGAAGCAACGCAACTGGTAACTACAGGGCGCCTTAATCCGCTTGACCATCACGGCCGTCAAAAGGAAGTGATAGCCGAGGCTATTTGAGCCACTTCGGCTATCACTTCCACTTTAGCCACTGGTGATAGATAGACCGAGTGATAGCCACTCGGCTATCACTTCCTTTTGACGGCCGTGATGGTCAAGCGGATTAAGGCGCCCTGTAGTTACCAGTTGCGTTGCTTCTGGGAGTATGGGTTCGAGTCACTTCTGGGGTGTGAGTTTTCATTCGCATATAGTCCTGGGGACCATTCAGGCTTGTTCGCATTTGTGTTCCTCACGTGTGCCCCAAAGAATGAGGTGATTTGGTGAAATGCTATGCCCAAGATTACCATCCGAGTTGCCGTCGGGGAAGTGGCTCAAATAGCCTCGGCTATCACTTCCTTTTGACGGCCGTGATGGTCAAGCGGATTAAGGCGCCCTGTAGTTACCAGTTGCGTTGCTTCTGGGAGTATGGGTTCGAGTCACTTCTGGGGTGTGAGTTTTCATTCGCATATAGTCCTGGGGACCATTCAGGCTTGTTCGCATATATATATATATATATATATATATATATATATATATATATATATATATATATATATATATCGTACCTAGTAGCCAGAACGCACTTCTCAGCCTACTATGCAAGGCCCAATTTGCCTAATAAGCCAAGTTTTCATGAATTAATTGTTTTTCGACTACCTAACCTAACCTAACGTAACTTTTTCAGCTACCTAACGTAACCTAACCTATAAAGATAGGTTAGGTTAGGTTAGGTGGGGTTGGTTAGGTTCGGTCATATATCTACGGTAATTTTAACTACAATAAACAAAAATTGACCTCATACATAATGAAATGGGTAGCTTTATCATTTCATAAGAAAAAAATTTGAGAAAATATATTAATTCAGGAAAACTTGGCTTATTAGGCAAATCAGGCCTTGCATAGCAGGCCAAGTATGACGTTCTGGCTACTAGGTACGACATATATATATATATATATATATATATATATATATATATATATATATATATATATATATATATATATATATATATATATATTAGTATATTTTGGTAGCAGTCTTTCCTGTAGACATATATTATTAAATATGACCGAAAAAGTAAGATTAATAATTCAAACACGAATTTTCTCAATCTTTCGTACATTTCTTTTCACTGTTGGAGGTAAATCAAAAATCAATTCTCCAAAATTCATTTTTATTTCTAGTCTGACGCGACACGAGCGCGTTTCGTAAAACTTATTACATTTTCAAAGACTTTAGTTTACAAATACACAACTGAATAGAACTTACTCATCTCCGATTTTATATCTACATTTGAGTGAGGTGGAAGGGGTGATGTGGCATTAATCAACACAAGACAGAACAAGATGTGATATTAATAGGGTATTAATTTCATCAACACAAGACAGAACAAGCGGTGACATGAATAGGGTATTAATTTCATCAACACAAGACAGAACACGAAACAATGGGTATTTGAATAGAAGTGTTTGTAGAAAGCCTATTGGTCCATATTTCTTGATGCTTCTATATTGGAGCGGAGTCTTGAGGTGGGTAGAATATAGTTGTGCAATAATTGGCTGTTGATTGCTGGTGTTGACTTCTTGATGTGTAGTGCCTCGCAAACGTCAAGCCGCCTGCTATCGCTGTATCTATCGATGAAAACAACATCTATCGATGAACATCAACATCAACATCTATGTATCTATCTAGTAAACAACACAGAAATCATCGATAGATACAGCGATAGCAGGCGGCTTGACGTTTGCGAGGCACTACACATCAAGAAGTCAACACCAGCAATCAACAGCCAATTATTGCACAACTATATTCTACCCACCTCAAGACTCCGCTCCAATATAGAAGCATCAAGAAATATGGACCAATAGGCTTTCTACAAACACTTCTATTCAATACCCATTGTTTCTGTTCTGTCTTGTGTTGATACTTTTAATACCCTATTAATATCCCCTCTTGTTCTGTCTTGTGTTAATGCCACATCACCCCTCCCACCTCACTCAAATGTAGATATAAAATCAGAGATACGTAAGTTCTAATCAGTTGTGTATTTGTGAAGTCTTTGAAAATGTAATAAGTTTTACGAAACGCGCCCGTGTCGCGTCAGACTAGAAATAAAAATGAATTTTGGAGAATTGATTTTTGATTTACCTCCAACAGTGAAGCGTAATGTACGAAAGATTGAGAAAATTCGTGTTAGAATTATTAATCTTACTTTTTCGGTCATATTTAATAATATATATATATATATATATATATATATATATATATATATATATATATATATATATATATATATATATATATACATATGTTGTACTTAGTAGCCAGAATGTCGTACTCGGCCTACTATGCAAGGCCCGATTTGCCTAATAAGCCAAGTTTTCCTGAATTAATATATTTTCTCAATTTTTTTTCTTATGAAATGATAAAGCTACCCATTTCATTGAGCTACGAGGAAAGGCTAAAGGAGCTGAACCTCACGTCCCTGGAAAACAGAAGAGTAAAGGGAGACATGATAACCCAGCAAACACAAAATGTTGTGGAAACCTTCATCAAAGTTTCAACATGGTGCCTCGTAGCCTGGTAGATAGCGCGCAGGACTCGTAATTCTGTGGTGCGGGTTCGATTCCCGCACGAGGCAGAAACAAATGGGCAAAGTTTCTTTCACCCTGAATGCCCATGTTACCTAGCAGTAAATAGGTACCTGGGAGTTAGTCAGCTGTCACGGGCTGCTTCCTGGGGGTGGAGGCCTGGTCGAGGACCGGGCCGCGGGGACACTAAAGCCCCGAAATCATCTCAAGATAACCTCAAGATGGTTGTGGGAGAGATAAGTTTCATGTGTGGTTCAACAAGCACATGAGCAACCTTTAAACGAAAAATGGTTATAGTATTTCTTTATGTAATACAGCAAATGCTGCCTTTTCTTACACAAATTTCACCTTTATATATTAAAAAAAATATTTTGTTCATGTTTAAATACTAAATTTATGTACATTATACATATAAATTGTGAATGCTTTGTCTTAGTTGTATGATAGGTGTACAAAACATTTATTTTTTATTATGATCTTGCTAAAAAAAATTTATAACCCTGTTTGCTAAATGATGTATTCAGTAATACTGTTTTTATGTTTAAATTATATTTTGGTACTTTATGCATAATACATCAACATAAATGGAAAATGCTTCTGCATAGGTGTATGAAGGACACACGCAACATTTAAACTACCATTTTTTTAATAAAAAATTAGAGTACATCAAAATACCTTTTTATCACATGTATTATAGTAAATTTTACATTAATATATTACTGAAGTACAAATAGGTGAGTACAACTAGGAAAGTACAACTATTTGAGTGAAACTAGGAGACATGTAGTTAGGTGAGTACCCCTTGGTGAACACTGCTAGATGAATACAAGTAGGTGAGTACAACTACATGAGAACAACTAGGGGAGTGCATGTAGGTGAGTACAACTTGGTGAGCACTGTTAGGTGAAAACAAGTAGGTGAGTACAACTTGGTGAGCACTGTTAGGTGAATACAAGTAGGTGAGTAACCTACTCACTCATAACACAAGAGCAACTAGTGTACTGTACAATGCCAGTTTAACAGACACAATAGTCCACACTAGCATGGTGTACAATGATAGTTTAACAGACACAATAGTCCCCACTAGCATGGTGTACAATGATAGTTTAACAGACACAATAGTCCGCACTAGCATGGTGTACAATGCCAGTTTAACAGACACAATAGTCCGCACTAGCATGGTGTACAATGCCAGTTTAACAGACACAATAGTCCGCACTAGCATGGTGTACAATGCCAGTTTAACAGACACAATAGTCCGCACTAGCATGGTGTACAATGCCAGTTTAACAAACACAATAGTCCGCACTAGCATGGTGTACAATGCCAGTTTAACAGACATAATAGTCCGCACTAGCATGGTGTACAATGCCAGTTTAACAGACACAATAGTCCGCACTAGCATGGTGTACAATGCCAGTTTAACAGACACAATAGTCCGCACTAGCATGGTGTACAATGCCAGTTTAACAGACACAATAGTCCGCACTAGCATGGTGTACAATGCCAGTTTAACAGACATAATAGTCCCCACTAGCATGGTGTACAATGCCAGTTTAACAGACATAATAGTCCCCACTAGCATGGTGTACAATGCCAGTTTAACAGACACAATAGTGGTGCGTAGTGTAGTGGGTGGTGTAGCACGTGTGTACTCTGTGTGTGCGTGCGCCTGGGTATACATGTGCGTTGTAGACAGGGGACAGGACATGCTAACGGTCGTCGCGGTGACCGTGTCTGAACACTCGCGAGAGCTTTGAAATTATAAAACGAAATGTTGTAAATATTAAAAAAGTCGTATATATGCAACAGTAAATAAGACATGTCAATGCATTATTATTATTGCGGGTTTAAAAACTAAAAAATTGATGGAAATATTTCTGAATTCAGATGATATAATGTTGAGGTATAGTTTGAGACTTCAAACACTGCCACTACCCCCACAGGCCCCAATCTGCCTTTAGGCCTTGTCTTGTGAACACGTGGTCGCTGCTCCTACACGCCACTACACGCCCGTACACGCCACTACACGCCCGTACACGCCACTACACGCCCGTACACGCCACTACACGCAACTACACGCCACTACACGCAACTACACGCCACTTCACGCCTCTACACGCCACTACACAACCCTACACGCCACTACACACCCCTACACGCAACTACACACCCCTAAACGCCACTACACAACCTTACACGCCACAACACACCCCTACATGCCACTTAACGCCCCAACACCACCCTACATGCCATTACACCACGCCAACACACGCCCCTACACGGCAATACACGCCAACATGCCACTACACACAACAACACGCCACTACACGCCACAACACGTCCCTACACGCCACTACATCAAGCCACTACTCGCCACAATACGAAACTACATGCCACTACAACATGCCACTACTCTCCCCTACACTCCTCTACACGCCACTACACACCCCTATACGCCACAACACCGCGACAACACACGCAACTACACAACTCTACACGCCACTACACAACCTTACACGCCACTACACCACGCCAACACACACCAATACACAACCCTACACGCCACAACAAGCCACTACACGCCCCTACACATCAGTACATGCCAGAACACGCCACTACACAACCTTACACGCCCCTACACGCCACTACACAACTCTACACGCCACAACACGCCACTACACCCCCCCAAACTCCACGACACGCAACTACACGCCCCCACACTCCACGACACGCCCCCACACTCCACGACACGCAACTACACGCCCCCACACTCCACGACACGCAACTACACGCCCCCACACTCCACGACACGCCACTACACGCCCCTACACGCCACTACACGCAACTACACGCCCCCACACTCCACGACACGCCACTACACGCCCCCACACTCCACGACACGCAACTACACGCCCCCACACTCCACGACACGCAACTACACGCCCCCACACTCCACGACACGCCACTACACGCCCCTACACGCCCCCACACTCCACGACACGCCACTACACGCCCCCACACTCCACGACACGCAACTACACGCCCCCACACTCCACACCACGCCAACACATGCCCCTACACGCCACAACACCACGCCAACACATGCCCCTACACGCCCCCACACTCCACGACACGCCACTACACGCCCCCACACTCCACGACACGCAACTACACGCCACTACACGCCCCTACACGCCACTACACGCCCCTACACATCCCTACACACCACGCCAACACATGCCCCTACACGCCACAACACCACGCCAACACATGCCCCTACACGCCCGTACACGCCACAACTCAACGCCACTACACGCCCCTACACGCCACAACTCAACACCACTACACGCCCCTACACGCCACTACATGCCCCTACATAACCCTGTACGCCACAACACGCCACTATACCACCACCCCCAACACCACCTCCGCCACCCCCACACCACCACCACCACACCCAACACCACCGCCGCCACCCCCAACACCACCGCCGCCACCCCCAACACCACTGCCGCCATCCCCAACACCACCACTGCCACACCAACACCACCGTCACCCCAAACATTACCGCTGTCACCCCCCACTACACCACCGCCACCCCACTACACCACGTCACTACACCACACCACTACACCAGGCTAATACACCACCCCACTACACAACGACACTACACCAGGCAACTACACCACGCCACTACACCAGGCTAATACACCACCCCACTACACAACGACACTACACCAGGCAACTACACCACGCCACTACACTACACCACTACACCGGGCTACTACACCACACCACTACACCACGCCACTACACCATGCCACTACACCAGGTTACTACACCACTCTACTAAACCACACCACTACACCACGCTTCTACACCACATTTATACACCACAACACTAAACCAGGCTAATACATACCACTACACTACTACACCAGGCTACTACACCACTCCTCTACTACACCACATCACTACATCAGGGTACTACACCAGGCTTCTACACTAGCCTACTACACTAGCCTACTACACCACTCCACTACACCAGGCTATGACACCAGACTACTACACCATGCCACTACAACACGTCACTACACTACACACTACACCACGCTACTACATCACACCACTACACCACGCCACTACACCACTACACCACACCACTACACTACACCACTACTCAATGCCACTACACCATCCCACTACTCCACACCACTACACCACGCCATTACACCACACTACTACACCAAACCACTACACCAGGCTACTACATTATGCAACTATACCAGGCTACTACACCACTTCCCCAGGCTATTATACCTGGCTACTGCACCACGCCACTACACCACACCACTACACCACGCCCCTACACCACGCCACTACACCATGCCACTGCACCACACCACTACACCAGGCTACTGCACCATGCCACTACACCAGGCTACTGCACCACGCCACTACACCACACCACTACACCACGCCCCTACACTACGCCACTACACCATGCCACTGCACCACACCACTACACCAGGCTACTGCACCATGCCACTACACCAGGCTACTACACCACATCACTACACCAGGCTACTGCACCATGCCACTACACCAGGCTACTACACCACACCAGTACACCACACCAGTACACCAGGCTACTACACCAGGCTACAACACCACACGACTACACCACATCACTACACCACACTACTACACTAGGCAATTACACCATTGTACTACACCATGCCGCTAAACAACACCACTACACCACGCCACTACACCAACCAACTACACCACACCACTATACCACGTCACTACACCACGCCACTACATCACACCACTACGCAACTACACCATGCCACTACACCACACTACTACACCATGGTACTACACCAGGCTACTGCACCATGCAACTACACTACACCACGCCTCTATACCACGCCACTACCCCACACCACTACACCATGCCACTACACCACGCCACTAAACCAGGGTACTATACCACACCACTACACCACCCCACTACACCATGCCACTACACCATGCCAATACACCATGCCACTACACCATGCCAATACACCATGCCACTACACCATGCAACTACACCAGGCTACTACACCAGGCTACTACACCAGGCTACTATACCACACAACTACTCCACACCACTACACCACACCACTACACAACACCACTACACCACACCACTACACAATGCCACTACACCATCCCACTACACATGACACTACACCATGCTATTACACCAAACCACTACACCACACCACTACCCCAGGTTATTATACCTGGCTACGCCACGCCACTACACCATGCTACTACACAACGCTACTACACCACACCATGCCCCAACATTACGTCAATACACAATGCCACTACACCATGCCATTACACCAGACTACTACACTACGCCACTACACAAGGCTACTACACCATGCCACTTGGGAGCCCGTCGGCCGAGTGGACAGCACGCTGGACTTGTGATCCTGTGGTCCTGGGTTTGATCCCAGGCACCGGCGAGAAACAATGGGCAGAGTTTCTTTCACCCTATGCCCCTGTTACCTGGCAGTAAAATAGGTACCTGGGTGTTAGTCAGCTGTCACGGGCTGCTTCCTGGGGGTGGAGGCCGGGTCGTGGACCAGGCCACGGGGACACTAAAAAGCCCCGAAATCCTCTCAAGATAACCTCATGATAACCTCCCCTGAAGCCCATATCAACAGGATAACATCAGCAGCATATGCCAGGTTGGCTAACATAAGAATGGCATTTAGACACTTGTGTAAGGAATCATTCAGAACTTTGTCTACCACCTATGTCAGACACGCACGCACGCACGCACACGTACGTTTGCAAGCACACATGCACGCACATGCAGAAACACACACATGCTAACGCACGCACACACACACATCACCTCCCCCAGAGACAAGAGGGGAACCCAACACCAGCATCCCAGCAACACCAGAGGGGAGGGCAACACCACCACCCCCCTCTGCATAGAAACCCTCCCTTCCCCCTCACCCTACCTGCCCCCACCCAACCCTCCCTCCCCCCCCACCCCATTCTGACCCTGACACCCCATCCTCATTACCATCATGTCCCCCCTCCCACCTTTCCCCCCCTCCCCCTTCATCCCATACCCTCGCTATCCCTCTTCCCCCCTCAACCCGTATCCTCCATGTCTCCCCTATCTTCTTAACCCAAACCCTACCTGTCCCTCCCTTCCCTTAAACCTCCACCCCCCACCCCAAAATCCTCTGAGACCCTGCAAACCACCTCACAGATCCTCTCACCCACAGAACAGCTTCCCACACCAGCAGAATGCTCGCCAAGAAAGGGACATGAAAATGAACAGAAGAAAGTGAGCTTCAAGGCGATGTACACTAACATAGGTGGGATTTCAAATAAAACAAGTGAACTTGGAGAATGGACACTAGAAGAAAACCCAGACATAATAGCACTCACAGAAACATAGCTAACGAAAATCATAACAAACGCAGTGTTTCCACAGGGCACATGTAGTAAGGAAAGAGAGAGAAGGGAGAGGAGGAGGTGGTGTAGCTTTGCTACTAAGAGAAGGTTGGAGTTTTGAAGAGATGGTAATTCAGAACTGTGAAGGTTTCAGTGACTACATATCAGGCACCATAGCAACTGGAGGACAGAAAATTATAATAGTAGTCATACATAACCCCCCCCACCGAATGACAGAAGACCCAAACAGGAATATGATAGAAACAACTTGGCCACCATCAATATAATACAGAGAGCAGCTTCTGTGGCTAGCAGGAACGGATCCAAACTACTAATCACGTGAGACTTCAACCATGGGAAGATAGATTGGGGGAACAGAGACCCACATGGAGGCCCAGACACATGGAGAGCTAAGCTGCTGGATGTGGCAACAAGAAACTTTCAGTCAACACGTCAAACGACCGACAAGAATGAGAGGAGGGGATGAACCAGCCTTGCTTGATCTGATATTTACCATAAATGAGTCGGATATAAGGGAAGTTAAGTTGGAAGCCCCATTGGGAATGAGTGATCATAGTATATTGAGCTTTGAGTACCTGGTTGAGCTGGGAATTATCACCCCCAAAAAAAACTGGGAACCAAAGGGCCGGCGTACCGAAAGGGAAACTATGAGGAAATGAATAAATTCCTATGGGATATACATTGGGACACAGAACTCGGAACCAAGTCCGTACAAGATATGATGGACTATGTCACCCAAAAATGTCAGGAGGCTGTAAGCAGGTTTGTCCCAGCCCGACAGAAAAAAACAGAGAAGCAAAGGAAGAATCCGTGGTTTAATAGGGAACATATGAAAGCAAAGGAGCTGAACAAAAGGGCATGGAGGGACTTCCGTAATAACAGAACACCAGAAAGTAGAGAGAGATACCAGAGAACCAGGAACGAGTATGTTAGTGTGAGAAGAGCAGCTGACAAAAGGTATGAAAATGATATAGCTAATAAAGCCAAGACCGAACCAAAGCTACTACACAGTCACATCAGGAGGAAGACAACAGTGAAGGAACAGGTGATGAAACTTAGGGTGGGCTAGGACAGGTACACAGAGAATGACAAAGAGGTGTGTGAAGAACTCAACAAAATGTTCCAGGAGGTCTTTACAATAGAACAGGGAGATGTCACGACGCTAGAAGAGGTGGCAGCAAACCAGGTGACCTTGGATAGGTTCGAAATTACAAGAGATGAGGTCAAGAAGCACCTATTGGAGCTGGATGTGAGAAAAGTTGTTGGGCTGGATGGAATCTCGCCATGGGTATTGAAAGAGTGTGCAGGAGCACTTTGCTTACCACTCTCCATAGTGTATAGTAGGTCACTGGAAACGGGGGACCTACTAGAAATATGGAAGACTGCTAATGTAGTACCAATATACAAAAAGGGTGACAGACAAGAGGCACTGAGCTACAGGCCAGTGTCCTTAACTTGTATACCATGCAAGGTGATGGAGAAGATTGTTAGAAAAAACCTAGTAACACATCTGGAGAGAAGAGACTTCGTGACTACCCATTAACATGGGTTTAGGGAGGGTAAATCTTGCCTTACAGGCTTGATAGAATTCTACAATCACGTGACAAAGATTAAACAAGAAAGAGAAGGATGGGCGGACTGCATTTTTTTAGACTGTCGGAAAGCCTTTGACACAGTACCCCATAAAAGGTTGATGCATAAGCTGGAGAAACAGGCAGGAGTAACTGGTAGGGCGCTCCAGTGGATAAGGGAGTACCTAAACAATAGGAAGCAGAGAGTTACAATGAGGGGTGAGACCTCAGACTGGCGTGAAGTAACCAGTGGAGTCCCACAGGGCTCTGTACTCGGACCTATCCTGTTTCTGATATACGTAAATGATCTCCCAGAGGGTATAGATTCATTCCTCTCAATGTTTGCTGACGACGCCAAAATTATGAGAAGGATTAAGACAGAGGAGGACAGCTTGAGGCTTCAAGAAGACCTGGACAAGCTGCAGGAATGGTCGAATAAATGGCTTTTAGAGTTTAACCCAAGCAAATGTAATGTAATGAAGATAGGGGTAGGAAGCAGGAGACCAGATACAAGATACCATTTGGTAGATGAAATACTTCAAAAGTCAGAGAGAGAGAAAGACCTTGGGGTTGATATCACGCCAGACCTGTCCCTTGAAGCTCATATCAAGAGGATAACAGCAGCAGCATATGCCAGGTTAGCTTACATAAGAACAGCCTTTAGAAACTTGTGTAAGGAATCTTTCAGAACATTATATACTACATATGTCAGACCAATCCTGGAGAATGCGGCTCCAGCATGGAGTCCATATCTAGTCAAGCATAAAACTAAAATGGAAAAGGTTCAAAGGTTTGCCACCAGAGTAGTACCCGAGCTAAGAGGTATGAGCTACGAGGAGAGACTACAGGAATTAAACCTCACTTCGTTGGAAGACAGAAGAGTTGGGGGGACATGATCTCCACATTCAAGATTCTCAAGGGAATCGACAGGGTTGATAAAAACAAGGTGTTTAACACAAGGGGCACACGCACTAAGGGACACAGGTGGAAACTGAGTGGCTAAATGAGCCACAGAGATATTAAAAAGAACTTTTTTAGTGTCAGAGTGGTTGACAAATGGAATGCATTAGGAAGTGATGTGGTGGAGGCTGACTCCATACACAGTTTCAAGTGTAGATATGATAGAGCTCAATTGGCGCAGGAACCTGTACACCTGTTGATTGACAGTTGAGAGGCGGGACCAAAGAGCCAGAGCTCAACCCCCACAAGCACAACTAGGTGAGTACAACTAGGTAAGTACACACACACACACACACACACACACACACACACACACACACACACACACACACACACACACACACACACACACACACACACACACACACACACACACACACACACACACACACACACACACACACACACACACACACACACACAGGACCTAGACAGGAGTTTGATAGGAACAACATGGCAACCATTAATATAATAGAGAGAGCAGCTTCAGTTGCCAGCAGGAATGGCTCAAGACTCTTAATCATGGGTGATTTCAACCATGGAAAGATAGACTGGGAGAATGGGGACCCACATGGTGGTGCAGATACCTGGCGAGCTAAACTCTTGGAAGTGGCAACAAGGAATTTTCTGAGCCACCATGTCAAGGAACCCACAAGAATGAGAGGCAATGATGAACCAGCTAGACTCGACTTAATATTCACCCTGAATGAGTCAGAAATAAGGGAAGTCAAAGTTGAAGCCCCCATAAGAATGAGTGACCACAGTGTACTGACCTTTGAGTACTTGGTGGAGGTAGGGATAACCTATCCAAGGATGGGAGTGGAGGGGAAAAGACTGAATTACCGAAGAGGAAAATATGACGAGATGAGGAACTTCCTCAGGGGAATACCATGGGAAACAGAACTTAGAGACAAGAATGTGCAGGTCATGATGGATATTGTCACCCAAAAGTGCCAGGAAGCTGCAGACAGGTTTATCCCCGTCCAAAAGGAGAAAAACGAAAAACAACATAAAAACCCATGGTTCAACCAGGAATGTAAGGTAGCGAAACAACTGAGTAAAAGAACATGGAGAAACTACAGAAATAACAGAACACCAGAGAGCAGGGAGAGATACCAGAGGGCCAGAAATGAGTATATCAGAGTGAGGAGGGAAGCAGAGAGACAGTTTGAAAATGACATCGCGAGTAAAGCCAAGACCCAACCAAAGCTGCTCCACAGCCATATCAGGAGGAAAACAGCAGTGAAGGAACAAGTGATGAAGCTGCGGAAAGGGGAGAACAGATACACAGAGAATGACAAGGAGGTGTGTGAAGAACTCAACAAGAGATTCCAGGAGGTCTTCACAATAGAACAAGGAGAAGCCCCTGCACTAAATGAGGAGGCGGCAAACCAAGCAACCTTGGAGGAATTTTACCTCACCATTGATGAGGTCAAAAGGTGTCTGCTGGAGCTAGATGTGACAAAGGCTGTTGGGCCTGATAGAATCTCACCATGGATACTAAAGGAAGGTGCAGAAGCACTAAGTGTGCCACTCTCTATGGTGTATAACAGGTCACTGGAAACAGGAGACTTACCAGAAAGTTGGAAGACAGCTAACGTGGTCCCAATATACAAAAAGGGTGACAGGCAAGAGGCACTGAATTACAGGCCAGTTTCCTTAACTTGTATACCATGCAAGGTGCTAGAGAAGATCGTGAGGAAAAGGCTCGTACAGCATCTGGAGGGAAATAACTTTGTAACGCACCACCAACATGGGTTCAGAGATGAAAATTAGGCAGGAAAGAGAAGGGTGGGCCGACTGCATTTTCCTGGATTGCCAAAAAGCCTTTGACACAGTACCCCATAAAAGGCTGTTAAAAAAGTTGGAGCAACAGGCAGGAGTAAAAAGGAAGGTGCTCCAGTGGATAAGGGAGTACTTAAGCAACAGGAAACAGCGAGTAACGGTGAGGGGGGAGACATCAGAGTGGCGAGATGTCACCAGCGGAGTCCCACAGGGCTCAGTACTTGGACCCATCCTGTTTCTAATATATGTGAACGATCTTCCAGAGGGTATAGACTCATTCCTCTCGATGTTTGCTGATGATGCAAAAATTATGAGAAGAATCAAGACGGATGAAGATAGACAGAGACTACAGGATGACCTGGATAAACTGGAGGAATGGTCTAGAAAATGGCTGCTGAAGTTCAACTCTGGAAAGTGTAAGGTGATGAAATTAGGCGAAGGGAGCAGGAGGCTGAACACAAGGTATCATCTGGGAGGGGAAATCCTGCAAGAATCAAATAGAGAGAAGGATCTGGGGGCTGATATCACACCGAACCTGTCTCCAGAGGCCCACATCAAAAGAATATCATGAGCGGCATATGCTAGACTGGCCAACATAAGAACTGCCTTCAGAAACTTGTGTAAGGAATCTTTCAGAACCCTGTATACCACTTATGTAAGACCAATCCTAGAGTATGCAGCTCCAGCCTGGAGTCCATACCTAGTTAAACACAAGACAAAGTTAGAGAAGATTCAGCGGTATGCCACCAGGCTCGTCCCGGAACTGAGAGGATTGAGCTACGAGGAAAGGCTAAAGGAGCTGAACCTCACATCCCTGGAAAACAGAAGAGTAAGGGGAGACATGATAACCACCTACAAAATTCTCAGGGGAATTGACAGGGTGGACAAAGACAAACTCTTCAGCACGGGTGGGACACGAACAATGGGACACAGGTGGAAACTTAGTACCCAGATGAGCCACAGAGACGTTAGAAAGAATTTTTTCAGTGTCAGAGTAGTTAATAAATGGAATGCATTAGGCAGTGATGTGGTGGAGGCTGACTCCATACACAGTTTCAAATGTAGATATGATAGAGCCCAGTAGGCTCAGGAATCTGTACACCAGTTGATTGACGGTTGAGAGGCGGGACCAAAGAGCCAAAGCTCAACCCCTGCAAGCACAATTAGGTGAGTACAATTAGGTGAGTACACACACACACACACACAAAAGTCCTTTCAAAAGTGGAGGCAGGCTCCATACATAGTTTCAAGTGTAGATATGACAGAGCCCATTAGGCTCAGGACCCTGTACACCAGTTGATTGACAGTTGAGAGGTGGGACGAAAGAGCCAAAGCTCAATCCTCGCAAGCACAAGTAGGTGAGTGCAAATAGGTGAGCACACACACACACACACACCCACACACCTACACACACACACACTTACACGCACACACACACACACACACACCGTCCAGCCCTCATCCCCTCAACCCCCAAAACTCACCCAGCCCTCATCCCCTCAACCCCAAGAACCCACCCAGCCCTCATCCCCTCAACACCCAAAACCTACCCAGCCCTCACCCCTCCTCATCCCCTCTCCTTCCATGTGACCCCCACCCTTGCGAGGGGGGTGGGAGGTTCCCCCCACCCCCTCTATCCTTCCTCCTCCCAACCTCTCAACCTCTACCTGATTCCCAACCTTACGCTATCTCCCAACCCCTCTATGCCTATCAGACCCTCCCTAATCTTCAGACCCAGTATGCCCTTCCTACTCCAGACCTACCTACCCAGGCCCTACCCCAGACCCTCCTACCTACCTTCCTAGAAGCCCAGCCCCCATTAGCCCCCCAAGCACCCCTCCTGACCTCTTTCACCCACCATACACCCCCCGGACCCCCCCAGACACCCCCCGGATCCCCCCGGACATCCCCCGGGTCCTCCCCGCCCCCAGTCATCCCCCAGACACCCCCCAGATCCCCCAGATCCCCCCTGCCCCCAGTCACCCCCCAGACACCCTCCATATCCCCCCAGACCCCCAGAGAAAGGGAGAACTCTGGTACAAGAGTTTCCATGAAGAATCTCAAGGTTTGGTACACCAATGCTGATGGGGTATCTAATAAAGCAGACGAGATAAAAGAAAGAGTGAGTGAAGCAGATCCTGACATAGTTGCAATTGTGGAACTAAAATTAATGACATGATCTCAGATGCAATCTTTCCTGAAGGGTACCAGGTGATACGAAAAGAGAGGACACAGAGACAGGGAGGGGGAGTGGCACTCCTAATAAAGCGGAAATGGAAGTTTGAAGACCTGGTAAATCGAGTTACCAATGAGTGCACAAGCTTCATACATGGAACTCTGACAGTAGATGGGAGGAAGATTGTGATCTTGGTAATCTACAATCCCCCACCAAACAGTAGAAGACCCAGGCAGGAGTATGATGACAACAACAAAGCATGTATAGATGAACTGCAGAAAGCAGCAACACTAGCCCATAGAATGAGAGCGAAGCTGCTGATCATGGGGGACCTAAATCATGGAGATATAAATTGGGAATCAAGGAATCCCCATGGAGGGGACAAAACGTGGGGAGCAAAATTAGTAGATGTTATAGACAGGAATTTCCTAACACAACATGCGAAGAAAGACACAAGGGAAAGAGGAGGAGATGCACCGAGCCTATTAGACCTGATTTTCACCCAGATCGTAGAAGATATCGAGAATTTAGAGCATGAAATACCTCTAGGGGCCAGTGACCATTGTGTCCTAGTCTTTGACTACATGATGGAATTCAAACTTATGACCATGGGACAAGAGATCTGGAAAAGGAGAGTTGACTACAGGAAAGGGGACTATAAGAGGATAAGGGACTATCTGGAAGAAGTGCAGTGGGAGGAAGAAATTAGAGGAAAAACAGTCCAAGATATGATGGACCTAGTCATACAGAAATGCCAGGAGGCCGAAGAGAGATTTATACCAACAGTAAAGGGAAAAATAAAAAGGAATATAATAACCCATGGTTTAATAGACAGTGTCAGGAAGCAAAAATGGCCAGCAGGCGGGAGTGGAGGAAGTACAGAAGACAAAGGACAGAGGACAACAGGATTAGATACAACAGAGCTAGGAAAATTACATTAACCTAAGACGAACATCGGAAAGGGACTATGAGAACGATATTGCAATCAAAGCGAAAAAACAACCTAAGTTACTACACTGTCATATAAGAAGAAAAATGTCGGTGAACGACCAAATGACAAGACTAAGGAAGACAGAGGGGGCATATACTGAAAGTGACAAGGAAATCTACGAGGCACTGAATGGCAGTTTCCATGGAGTGTTCACTACCGAGCCTGAGCAGCTCCCATTGTTGGAAGGAGTTACCCTAGATGAAAGACTATCAGATATAGAGGTGACAGCAGAGGAGGTAATGAAACAGTTGACAACTCTAGATGCAACTAAAACAGTTGGACCAGACAAAGTATCACCGTGGATACTAAAAGAAGCAACGCAGGCCCTCAGCGTGCCTCTGGCAATGATCTTTAATGAGTCACTTATGTCGGGAGAATTGCCCAGTTGCTGGAAGAAGGCAAATGTCGTGCAGCTCTTCAAGAAAGGTGATAGGGAGGAGGCACTTAACTATAGACCTGTATCACTGACAAGCATCCCCCTGTAAAATACTGGAAAGAATAATTAGGCTGCAACTGGTTGCACACCTGGAGAACATTAGGTTTGTGAACAAACATCAACATGAGTTCTGGACAGGGAAATCGTGCCAAACAAACCTTCTGGAATTCTATGATAAAATAACGAGGATAAGACAGGACAGAGATGGTTGGGCAGACTGCATATTTCTGGACTGCCAAAAAGCCTTTGATACAGTACCGCACATGAGATTGCTGTTCAAGCTCGAGAGGCAGGCGGGGGTGGGGAGAAAGGTCCTAGCATGGATAAGGAACTACCTAACAGGAAGGAGCCAAAGAGTTACGGAAAGGGGCGAGAAGTCGGACTGGCGAACAGTAACAAGTGGAGTACCACAAGGATCGGTGCTGGGACCAATTCTATTTCTTGTATATGTTAACGACATGTTTACAGGCATAGAGTCCTACATGTCGATGTTTGCAGATGATGCAAAGTTGATGAGAAGAGTTGTGACAGATGAGGATTGCAGGATCCTCCAAGAGGACCTGAACAGGTTGCAGAGATGGTCAGAGAAATGGCTACTGGAATTCAACACGAGCAAATGTAAAGTTATGGAAATGGGACTAGGAGATAGGAGACCAAAGGGACAGTACACAATGAAGGGGAACAGCCTACCTGTAACGACGCGCGAAAGAGACCTGGGTGTGGACGTAACACCTAATCTATCTCCTGAGGCACATAGAAATAGGATAACGACAGCAGCGTACTCTACATTGGCAAAAGTTAGAACATCATTCAGAAACCTAAGTAAGGAGGCATTTAGGGCGCTTTACACTGCCTACGTGAGGCCAGTCTTAGAGTATGCCGCCTCATCATTGAGTCCCCATCTGAAGAAGCATATAATGAAACTTGAAAAGGTTCAGAGGTTTGCAACGAGACTCGTCCCAGAGCTACGAGGGATGGGGTATGAGGAGCGCCTGACGGAACTGTGCCTTACGACACTAGAAAGAAGAAGGGAGAGGAGGGACATGATAGGAACGTATAAAATACTCAGAGGGATTGACAGAGTGGACATAGACGAAATGTTCACACTGAATAGTAACTTAACGAGGGGACATGGATGGAAGCTTGAAACTCAGATGAGTCACAGAGATGTTAGGAAGTTTTCTTTAACGTGAGAGTAGTGGGAAAATGGAATGCACTTCAGGAACAGGTTGTGGAAGCAAATACTATTCATAATTTTAAAACCAGGTATGATAGGGAAATGGGACAGGAGTCATTGCTGTAAACAACCGATGCTCGAAAGGCGGGATCCAAGAGTCAATGCTCGATCCTGCAGACACAACTAGGTGAGTACACACACACACACACACACACACACACACACACACACACACACACACACACACACACACACACACACACACACACACACACACACACACACGACCTGTCCTGGTACAGGTCACTAACGAAGAGGCAGTGGATTACATACTGCATCACAAACACCTACTCAGAGGTAGCGAAAATTACTACAACGTATTTATTGACAAATTCATGACGAAGGAGGAACAGATTGCCCACAGAGCAAGCAAACAACAGTACGACTCTTCCCATTTGAGCGCAGCTACACACCCCAGTGCTAAACCACCCCATGCTAACCAGCTCACACGTGCTTCTCAGGTCACCCCTTCCCCAAATCAGCCGCCCCTGCTTATCTCCCCAGCACATCCCTTGACCCCTCTGACCCCACTGGAGTCAAATTCATCCCACATTCCAAGGACCCCCTCATCACCTCAGCCCCCAAAACCTGTCCAGCCCTCATCCCCTCAACCCCCAAAACCCACCCAGCTCTCATCCCCTCAACCCCCAAAACCCATCCAGACCTCATCCCCTCAACCCCAGAACCCACCCAGACCTCATCCCCTCAACACCCAAAGCCTACCCAGCCCTCACCCCTCCTCATCCCCTCTCCTTCCATGTGACCCCCCACCCTTGCGAGGGAGGTGGGAGGTCCCCCCCACCCCCTCTATCCTTCCCCCTCCCAACCTCTCAACCTCTATCTGTCTCCCAACCTTACGCTATCTCCCAACCCCTCTATGCCCTCCCTAATCTTCAGACCCAGTATGCCCTTCCTACTCCAGACCTACCTACCCAGGCCCTACCCCAGACCCTCCTACCTACCTTCCTAGAAGCCCAGCCCCCAGTAGCCCCCCAAGCACTCTTTCTGAACACCCCCCTCCTGAACTCTTTCACCCCCCATACACCCCCCGGACCCCCCCAGACACCCCCCGGATCCCCCCGGACATCCCCCGGACCCTCCCCGCCCCCAGTCATCCCCCAGACACCCCCCAGATCCCCCAGATCCCCTCTGCCCCCAGTCACCCCCCAGACATCCCCCAGATCCCCCCAGACCCCCAGAGAAAGGGAGAACTCTGGTACAAGAGTTTCCATGAAGAATCTCAAGGTTTGGTACACCAATGCTGATGGGGTATCTAATAAAGCAGAAGAGATAAAAGAAAGAGTGAGTGAAGCAGATCCTGACATAGTTGCAATTGTGGAAACTAAAATTAATGACATGATCTCAGATGCAATCTTTCCTGAAGGGTACCAGGTGATACGAAAAGAGAGGACACAGAGACAGGGAGGGGGAGTAGCACTCCTAATAAAGCGGAAATGGAAGTTTGAAGACCTGGGAAATCGAGTTACCAATGAGTGCACAAGCTTCATACATGGAACTCTGACAGTAGATGGGAGGAAGATTGTGATCCTGGTAATCTACAATCCCCCACCAAACAGTAGAAGACCCAGGCAGGAGTATGATGACAACAACAAAGCATGTATAGATGAACTGCAGAAGGCAGCAACACTACCCCACAGAATGAGAGCGAAGCTGCTGATCATGGGGGACCTAAATCATGGAGAGATAAATTGGGAATCAAGGAATCCCCATGGAGGGGACGAAACGTGGGGAGCAAAATTAGTAGATGTTATAGACAGGAATTTCCTGACACAACATGTGAAGGAAGACACAAGGGAAAGAGGAGGAGATGCACCGAGCCTATTAGACCTGATTTTCACCCAGAACGTAGAAGATATCGAGAATTTAGAGCATGAAATACCTCTAGGGGCCAGTGATCATTGTGTCCTAGTCTTTGACTACATGATGGAATTCAAACTTATGACCATGGGACAAGAGATCTGGGAAAGGAGAGCTGACTACAGGAAAGGGGACTATATGAGGATAAGGAACTATCTGGGTGAAGTGCAGTGGGAGGAAGAAATTAGAGGAAAAACAGTCCAAGATATGATGGACCTAGTCATACAGAAATGCCAGGAGGCCGAAGAGAGATTTATACCAACGGTAAAGGGAAAAAATAAGAAGGAATATAATAACCCATGGTTTAATAGACAGTGTCAGGAAGCAAAAATGGCCAGCAGACGGGAGTGGAGGAAGTACAGAAGACAAAGAACAGAGGACAACAGAAGCAGATACAACAGAGCTAGGAACGATTACATTAACATAAGACGAACATCGGAAAGGGACTATGAGAACGATATTGCAATCAAAGCGAAAAAACAACCTAAGTTACTACACAGTCATATAAGAAGAAAAATGTCGGTGAACGACCAAGTGACAAGACTAAGGAAGACAGAGGGGGCATATACTGAAAGTGACAAGGAAATCTGCGAGGCACTGAATGCCAGTTTCCATGGAGTGTTCACTACCGAGCCTGAGCAGCTCCCATTGTTGGAAGGGGTTACCCTAGATGAAAGACTATCAGATATAGAGGTGACAGCAGAGGAGGTAATGAAACAGTTGACAACTCTAGATGCAACTAAAGCAGTTGGACCAGACAAAGTATCACCGTGGATACTAAAAGAAGCAGCACAGGCCCTCAGCGTGCCTCTGGCAATGATCTTTAATGAGTCACTTATGTCAGGAGAATTGCCCAGTTGCTGGAAGAAGGCAAATGTCGTGCCGATCTTCAAGAAAGGAGATAGGGAGGAGGCACTTAACTACAGACCTGTATCACTGACAAGCATCCCCTGTAAAATACTGGAAAGAATAATTAGGCTGCGACTGGTTGCACACCTGGAGAACATTAGGTTTGTGAACAAACATCAACATGGGTTCTGGACAGGGAAATCGTGCCTAACAAACCTTCTGGAATTCTATGATAAAATAACGAGGATAAGACAGGACAGAGATGGTTGGGCAGACTGCATATTTCTGGACTGCCAAAAAGCCTTTGATACAGTACCGCACATGAGACTGCTGTTCAAGCTCGAGAGGCAGGCGGGGGTGGGGGGAAAGGTCCTAGAATGGATAAGGAACTACCTAACAGGAAGGAGCCAAAGAGTTACGGTAAGGGGCGAGAAGTCGGACTGGCGAACAGTAACAAGTGGAGTACCACAAGGATCGGTGCTGGGACCAATTCTATTTCTTGTATATGTTAACGACATGTTTACAGGCGTAGAGTCCTACATGTCGATGTTTGCGGATGATGCAAAGTTGATGAGAAGAGTTGTGACAGATGAGGATTGCAGGATCCTCCAAGAGGACCTGAACAGATTGCAGAGATGGTCAGAGAAATGGCTACTAGAATTCAACACGAGCAAATGTAAAGTTATGGAAATGGGACTAGGAGATAGGAGACCAAAGGGACAGTACACAATGAAGGGGAACAGCCTACCTGTAACGACGCGTGAAAGAGACCTGGGGGTGGACGTAACACCTAATCTATCTCCTGAGGCACATATTAATAGGATAACGACAGCAGCGTACTCTACACTGGCAAAAGTTAGAACATCATTCAGAAACCTAAGTAAGGAGGCATTTAGGGCGCTTTACACTGCCTACGTAAGGCCAGTCTTGGAGTATGCCGCCTCATCATGGAGTCCCCATCTGAAGAAGCATATAATGAAACTGGAAAAGGTTCAGAGGTTTGCAACGAGACTCGTCCCAGAGCTACGAGGGATGGGGTATGAAGAGCGCCTGAGGGAACTGTGCCTTACGACACTAGAAAGAAGAAGGGAGAGGGGGGACATGATAGGAACGTATAAGATACTCAGAGGAATTGACAGAGTGGACATAGACGAAATGTTCACACGGAATAGTAACAGAACGAGAGGACATGGATGGAAGCTTGAAACTCAGATGAGTCACAGAGATGTTAGGAAGTTTTCTTTTAGCGTGAGAGTAGTGGGGAAATGGAATGCACTTCAGGAATAGGTTGTGGAAGCAAATACTATTCATAATTTTAAAACCAGGTATGATAGGGAAATAGGACAGGAGTCATTGCTGTAAACAACCGATGCTCGAAAGGCGGGATCCAAGAGTCAATGCTCGATCCTGCAGACACAACTAGGTGAGTACAACTAGGTGAGTACACACACACACACACACACACCCGCAAGCACAATTAGGTAAGTACATACACACACATGTCACCTCTTGATTGACGGTTGAGAGGCGGGACCAAAGAGCCAGATCTCAACCCCCGCAAGCACAACTAGGTGAGTACAACTAGGTGAGTACACACACACACACACACACACACACACACACACACACACACACACACACACACACACACACACACACACACACACACACACACACACACACACACACAAACACACACACACACACACACACACACACACATATAACACACACACACACACACACACACACACACACACACACACACACACACACACACACACACACACACACACACAGACACACACACACACACACACACACACACACACACACACACACACACACACACACACACACACACACACACACACACACACACACACACACACACTGTCTCCTGAAGCCCACATAAAGAGAATAACGTCTGCGGCATATGCGAGGCTGGCTAACATCAGAACGGCGTTCAGGAACCTGTGTAAGGAATCATTCAGAATCTTGTACACCACATATGTAAGACCAATCCTGGAGTATGCGGCCCCAGCATGGAGCCCGTACCTTGTCAAGCACAAGACGAAGCTGGAAAAAGTCCAAAGGTATGCTACTAGACTAGTCCCAGAACTAAGAGGCATGAGTTATGAGGAAAGGCTACGGGAAATGCACCTCACGACACTGGAAGACAGAAGAGTAAGGGGGGACATGATCACAACCTACAAAATCCTCAGGGGAATCGACAGGGTAAACAAGGATGAACTATTCAACACTGGTGGGACGCGAACAAGGGGACACAGGTGGAAGCTGAGTACCCAAATGAGCCACAGAGACGTTAGAAAGAACTTTTTCAGTGTCAGAGTAGTTAGTAAATGGAATGCATTAGGAAGTGATGTGGTGGAGGCTGACTCCATACACAGTTTCAAATGCAGATATGATAGAGCCCAATAGGCTCAGGAATCTGTACACCAGTTGATTGACGGTTGAGAGGCGGGACCAAAGAGCCAGAGCTCAACCCCCGCAAGCAGAATTAGGTGAGTACAATTAGGTGAGTACACACACACACACACACACACACACACACACACACACACACACACACACACACACACACACACACACACACACACACACACACACACACACACACAGGTTAGGTTGGGGCCTCGTATCCTGGTGGAAAGCGCGCAGGACTCGTAATTCTGTGGCGCGGGTTTAATTCCCGCACGAGGCAGAAACAAATGGGCAAAGTTTCTTTCACCCTAAGTGCCCCTGTTACTTAGCAGTAAATAGGTACCTGGGAGTTAGTCAGCTGTCACTGGCTGCTTCCTGGGATGTGTGTGTGTGGTGTGGAAAAAAAAAAAAAAAGTAGTTAGTAAACAGTTGATTGACAGTTGAGAGGTGGGCCGAAAGAGCAAAGCTCAACCCCCGCAAAAACACAACTAGTAAACACACACACACACACACACACACACACACACACACACACACACACACACACACACACACACACACACACACACACACACACACACACACACACACACACACACACACATGGACACACACACAATGTAGATAGGTGTAAGGAGCAGGAGGCCAGATACAAGGTATCATCTGGGAGAGGAAATTCTTCAGAAGTCAGAGAAAGAAAAAGACTTGGGGGTTGATATCACGCCAAACCTGTCTCCTGCAGCTCATATCAAGAGGATAACATCAGCGGCATATGCCAGGCTGGCCAACATACGAATGACATTCAGAAACTTATGTAAAGAATCATTCAGAACTTTGTATACCACATATGTCAGGCCAATCCTGGAGTATGCAGCCCCAGCATGGAGTCCATATCTAGTCAAGCATAAGACTAACCTGGAAAAAGTTCAAAGGTTTGCCACCAAACTAGTACCCGAGCTGAGAGGCATGAGCTACGAGGAGAGACTACGAGAATTAAGCCTCACTTCACTGGAAGACAGAAGAGTTGGGGGGACATGATCACCACATTCAAGATTCTCAAGGGAATTGATAGGGTAGATAAAGACAGGCTATTTAACACAAGGGGCACATGCACAAGGAGACACAGGTGGAAACTGGGTGCCCAAATGAGCCACAGAGATATTAAAAAAAAACTTTTTTAGTGTCAGAGTGGTTGACAAATGGAATGCATTAGGAAGTTATGTGGTGGAGGCTGACTCCATACACAGTTTCAAGTGTAGATATGATAGAGCCCAATAGGCTCTGGAATCTGTACACCTGTTGATTGACTGTTGAGAGGCGGGACCAAAGAGCCAGAGCTCAACCCCGCAAACACAACTAGGTGAGTACAACTAGGTGAGTACACACACACATGCCTAACAAATAGTTAGGCATGCCAAATAATGCCTAACAAACCATTTGGAATTCTATGATAAAATAACAAGGATAAGGCAGGACAGAGAAGGCTGGCCAGACTGCATATTTCTAGACTGCCAGAAGGTCTTTGATACAGTACTGCACATGAGACTGCTATGCGAACTTGAGAGGCAGGCAGGAGTAAACGGGATAGCCCTAGCATGAGTGAATAACTACCTAACAGGAAGGAGCCAGAGGGAAATGGTACAGCGTGAGAAGTCGGATTGGTGAACAGTAACAAGTGGAGTACCTCTAGGATCGGTGCTGGGACCAATCCTCTTTCTAATTTACGTAAATGATATGTTTACAGGAGTGGAATCCTAAATGTCAAGGATCGCGAATGACATAAAATTATTGAGAAGAGTTGTGACAGATGAGGATTGAAGGATCCCCCAAGAGGACCTGGACAGGTTGCAGAGATGGTCAGAGAAATGGCTAATGGAGTTCAAAACTAGTAAATGTAAAGTTATGGAAATGGGATCAGGTGATAGGCGACAAATGAACACAATGAAAGGGAACTGCCTACCTGTAACGATTTGAGAATGAGACCTAGAAGTGTCTAGGTTTAAATGCAACACCTAACCTAACTCCTGAGGTGCATATAAATAGGATAACGATAGCAGCGTACTCTACACTGGCGAAAGTTAGAACGTCATTCAGAAACCTAAGTGAGAGGCTTTTAGGGAACTTTACACTGCCTACGTGAGACCAGTCTTTGAGTATGCCGTACCATCATAGAATCCCCGCCTGAAAAAACACATAAGGAAACTGGAAAGGTTCAGATGTTTGTAACGAGCCTTATCCCAGAGTTACGAGGGATGGGATATGAAGAGTGCCTGAAAGAACTGAACCTTGCGACACAAGAAAAAAGAAGGGAGAGAGTGGATATGTTAGGAACATATAAAATACTCAGAAGAATTGTCAAAATGGAGATAGATGAGATGTTCACATGTTATAGTGACAGAACGAGGGGACATGGGTGAAAGCTGGAAACTCAGATGAGTCACAAAGTTATTAGGAAGTATTCTTTTAGCGTGAGGGTAGTCGATAAATAGAATGCACTTAAGGAACAGGTTGTGGAAGCAAACTCTATTCACAATTTTAAAACTAGATATGATAGGGAAATGGAACAGGAGTTATTGCTGTAAACAACCGATAGCTAGAAAGGCGGGATCCAAGAGTCAATGCTCGATCCTGCAAGCACAAACAGGTGAGTACAAATCGGTCAGAACACACAGGCAAACAGGAAGCAGCTCGTAACAGCTGTCTATCTCCCTGGTACTTATTTACTGTTAGGTAACAGGAGCATCAGGGTGAAAAAAACTCTGCACATTATGTTTCTGCCGTAACCTTGGATCGAACCTGGACCCCAAGTATTACGAGTCCAGAGCGTTGTCTACTCAGCTATCAGGCCCTAATGATAGCGTGTGAGTGTGTACTCACCTAGTTGTTCTCACCTAATTGTACTCACCTAGTTCAACTAGTGAGTACAACTAGGTACTGGTGTACAATCAACTGGTGTACAGATTCCTGAGCCTACTGGGCTCTCTCATACCAACATTTGAAACTGTGTATGGAGTCAGCCTCCACCACAACACTACTTAATGTATTCCATTTGTTAACTACCCTGACACTGAAAAAATTCTTTCTAACGTCTCTGTGGGTCATCTGGGTTCTAAGTTTCCACCTGTGTTCCCTTGTTCGTGTTCCACCCGTGCTAAAGAGTTTGTCTTTGTCCACCCTGTCAATTCCCCTGAGAATTTTCTAGGTGGTTATTATGTCTCCCCTTACTCTTCTGTTTTCCAGGGATGTGAGGTTCAGCTCCTTTAGTCTTTCCTCGTAGCTCAATCCTCTCAGTTCCGGGACGAGCCTGGTGGCATACCGCTGAATCTTCTCTAACTTTGTCTTGTGTTTAACTAGGTATGGACTCCAGGCTAGAGCTGCATACTCCAGGATTGGTCTTACATAAGTGGTATACAGGGGTCCTGAACGATTACTTACACAAGTTTCTAAAGGCAGTTCTTATATTGACCAGTCTAGCATATGCCGCTGATGATATCCTTTTGATGTGGACCTCTGGGGACAGGTTCGGTGTGATATCGACCCCCAGATCATTCTCTCTAGTTGACTCTTGCAAGATTTCACCTCCCAGATGGTACCTTGTGTTCAGCCTTCTGCTCCCTTCGCCTAATTTCATTACTTCACACTTTCCTGAGTTGAACTTTAGCAGCTATTTTCTAGACCATTCCTCCAGTTTGTCCAGGTCGTCCTGTAGTCTCTGTCTATCTTCATCTGTTTTGATTCTTCTCATAATTTTTGCATCGTCAGCAAACATTGAGAGGAATGAGTTTATACCCTCTGGAAGGTCGTTTACATATACTAGAAACAGAATCGGTCCGAGTACAGAGCCCTGTGGAACCCCGCTGGTGACATCTCGCAACTCTGATGCTTCCCCCCCTCACCGTTACTCGCTGTTTTCTATTGCTTAGATACTCCTTTATCCACTGGAGCTCCTTACCTTTTACTCCTGTCTGCTGCTCCAACTTTTGTAAGAGCATTTTGTGAGGTACTATGTCAAAGGCTTTCTGACAATCCAAGAAAATGCAGTCTGCCCACCCTTCTCTTTCCTGCCTAATTTGTGTTGCTTGGTCATAGAATTCTATTAGGCCTGTGAGGCACGATTTACCATCTCTGAACCCATGCTGGTGGTGTGTTACAAAGCTGTTTCTCTCCAGATGCTCTACGAGCCTTTTCCTCGCAATCTTCTCCGTCACCTTGCATGGTATACAAGTTAGGGAAACTAGCCTGTAGTTCAGTGCCTCTTGCCTGTCACCCTTTTTGTAAATTGGGACTACATTAGCTGTCTTCCAGCTTTCTGGAAGGTCTCCCGTTTCTAGAGACCTATTATACACCATAGAGAGTGGCATACTTAGTGCTTCTGCACCTTCTTTTAGACTCCACGGTGTCACGTGGGGGTGGGCGGTCCGGGGCTCTGCTAACACTTAACTGCTAGGGGCTCAAAGGCCCAAATACTCAGCCCCTCCGACTCCCGGGATTCGCCGGAGTCTCCTTGGTCACACAAGATAAGACCAACAATGCCCACCTCCGCAGGTCTTTGCTTCCACCACAAAGGGGGTGCCACTGATTCACCCTGGAAGCCCTTCAGTCAAACACGGGGAAACTGCTGTTAACAGTTCCGGCCTAGACCCGTGGGGGAGTGAAGGAAGACTCAGGCTTACCTTATAACCATAACCTCCCTGAGCCTTGCCTGCCAGACAAAAAAAAGTTTGCAGGAACTCCTTTCCCGCCTGTCTTCTCTATCTTCCTCTTAGCAAGGTCGCCAGCTGGGTTATTATATCTGCACCCCAGCAATGCAGTTCAGTGGGTGTATCATATATTGTTTGTAGCCAGAAATGTATGCTCATAGAGAAATATCACAAATGGAGGCACACTCAAACACAGTAATAAAATGTGTGGATTTACTGATGCAAATTACATGAACACACACACACACAATCACAAGTAATACATGAATATGGAATATGGATAATGAGTCTGGAGATCGTCAGCCTCTTCTTCCACGACCTCCAACACTCTTCAACTGGGCAGGAAGACAGGAGTCTCACACTCTCACAGGAGGGCCTCTTCACCACGTCGGCACCTCTTCTTCACTGTCCTGCCATCCATACACACTGTCCTCTCTGACAGTCCTGGACACAAGCTGCTTTGCAGCCTACTCTACTATTAAAGTAATAAAGTCTTGCTGCCACATACACGAGTAAATATTGTGGCCTAACTAGCCTACTCATACAAGGGGTAATGGGAGGGAAAAATGATCTACCTTACACTCCTGGCTCACGACGCCTGTCCCTCGATGGTGTGAGGTTCCCACGCTTCCTTGGGTCGATCCTCGACGATCCAGGACGTTCCACAGGTCCTCAGGTGTCGTGAAGCCTTCGCGTCGTCGCCGTTCCAATCCCTGAGATTCAGCTGCCCCAATCCTGGTTCATCGATGGGCGCTGAGCTAATCACTATTTTTCCCCACACTCGCCTCTCCCACAGGGCGTTGCTCCTTGTCCTAGGCACGGTGTCGTCCTTCCAAGATTCTCAGTGGATGTGACCCCAGTCACAGCTAGGCTTGCTCGCCCACCCTTCAGACCTCAATGTCCAGCCAGCGGCGCCGCCCAGCGTCGTCGCCGACTATTTTCCAAGTTTGGCACTTCTCTGCTCACTGAACTTGGTTCCTCTTTGGCTTCCCAGAAGCGCAGGGTCTCCAATAACTGTGGTGGGATGCGAAGGCCAGCTCAATCCACTGAACAAGGCTTGCAGAGCCTCCAATCCTTGAGAGCAGACCGAGGCGCGTCCTGTCGCTTCCACGGTCAGTACAACTCTGACGTTGGCGCCGCCCGGGGCACTCGGTGACGTCATGGCGGGCCCTGATTTGTCGCCCGCGACCTACGTCGGCCAATCCGCGATCGGCTTGTCTCCCTTCCAAAAGGTCATATCTGCCGTAGGGGATATTGTTTCATTTTATAACAGGGCGCCAATTTTCCTTTATTTATAACTTATAATATAACCTCCTTCCACTAAATGGCAGCCGGTTTGGTCGCCACATATATCATTAGACTCCCTGAACCTCAGAGAATCAGTAGGGAGAGCTGATATGACTCTTTAAGCCGGCAAACGAAAGAAATAGGAGAGGGCACCGTAACAACGGTGAGATTCTGTCAGGCCCAACAGCCTTTGACACATTCAGCTCCAACAGATTCCTTTTGACCTCATCACTTATGAGGTAAATTTCCTCCAAGGTTGTTCGGTTTGCCTCCTCATTTAGTGCAGGGACCTCTCCTTGTTCTATTGTGAAGACCTCCTGGAATCTCTTGTTGAGTTCTTCACACACCTCTTTGTCGTTCTCTGTGTATCTGTTCTCCCCTTTTCTCAGTTTCATCACTTGTTCCTTCACTGCTGTTTTCCTCCTGATGTGGCTGTGGAGCAGTTTTGGTTGGGTCTCGGCTTTACTCGCGATGTCATTTTCACACTGTCTCTCTGCTTCTCTCCTCACTCTGATGTACTTATTTCTGGCCCTCTGGTATTTCTCCCTGCTCTCTGGTGTTCTGTTGTTCCTGGAGTTTCGCCATGTTCTTTTACTCAATTGCTTTGCTGCTGCACATTCCCGGTTGGACCACGGATTCTTATGTTGCTTTCCATTTTGCACTTTTTGGACTGGGATAAACCTGTCTGCAGCCTCCTGACACATGTGAGTGACATAATCCATCATATCCTGTACAGTCTTTTCTCTGAATTCTGTTTCCCATGGTATTCCCATTAGGAGTTCCTCATCTCGTCGTATTTTCCTCTTCGGTAACTAAGTCTTTTTCCTTCCAATCCCATCCTTGGATAGGTTATCCTTACTTCTACAAGATACTCAAATATCAATTCACTGTGGTCACTCATTCCTATGGGGGGCTTCATATTTGACTTCCCTTATTTCTGAGCCATTTAAGGTGAAAATCAGGTCGAGTGTAGCTGGTTCGTCATTTCCTCTCATTCTTGTGGGCCCCTTGACATGTTGGCTCAGAAAGTTCCTTGTACTCACTTACAATAGTTTAGATCTCCATGTGTCTTCACCTCCATGTGGGTCCCCATTCTCCCAGTCTATCTTTCCATGGTTGAAATCTCCCATGATTAAGAGTCTGGATCCATTCCTGCAAGCAACTGAAGCTGCTTTCTCTATTATGTTATTGGTAGCCATGTTGCTTCTGTCGAACTCTTGTCTGGGTCTTCTGTCATTTAATGGAGGGTTGTAAATGACTGCCACAATTATCTTAGGTCCGCCCATTGTCATAGTTCCTGTTATGTATTCTCTGAATCCGTCGCAGCCCGGAATTTATATCTCTTCAAAGCTCCAGTCCTTTCTTATCAGCAGAGCCACTATTTCTCCTCTCCCGTCTCTCTCTCTTTCCTTACTTTATAAAAGTCCTATGGAAACACAGCATTTGTTATGACTCCTGACAATTTTGTTTCTATGAGTCCTATTACATCTGGGTTTTCTTCCTGAGCCCTTTCTGCCAGTTCACTTGCTTTGTTGGTAATCCCATTGACGTTTGAGTACATTACCTTGAAGCTCACTTTCCTATGTCCATTTTCACCCACCCTCTCCACTAGTGCAGGAAGCTGTTCTATGGGCACTGCTGCTTGGGTAGGATCATCCTCCTTTTGGGTAGTTACCAGGGGTTCTGAGGGAGGTGGGGGTGGGGGGGAAGGAGGGGCAGGGGGAGGATGGCTTAGAACTGGGGTGAGGGATGGAGGACTTAGCTCGTGTCTGGGCCGGCTTGGGGCAGGAAGAAGACCAGGGGCTGGGAGGGAAGGGGGTACTCGGAGTAGGGAGGGAGGATGGAATGTACTCACCTACTTGTACTCACCTAGTTGTGCGTGTGGGGGTTGAGCTCTGGCTCTTTGATCCTGCCTCTCAACAGTCAATCAACAGGTGTACAGGTTCCTGAGCCTATTGGGCTCTATCACATCTACACTTGAAATTGTGTATGGAGTCAGCCTCCACCACATCCCTTCCTAATGCATTCCATTTGTCAACCACTCTGACACTAAAAAAGTTCTTTCTAATATCTCTGTGGCTCATTTGGGCACTCAGTTTCCACCTGTGTCCCCTTGTGCGTGTGTCCCTTGTGTTAAACTGCCTGTCTTTATCTACCCTATCAATTCCCTTGAGAATCTTGAATGTGGTGATCATGTAACCCCTAACTCTTCTGTCTTCCAGCGAAGTGAAGTTTAATTCCTGTAGTCTCTCCTCGTAGCTCATACCTCTCAGCTCGGGTACTAGTCTGGTGGCAAACCTTTGAACCTTTTCCAGTTTAATCTTATCCTTGACTAGATATGGACTCCATGCTGGGGCTGCATACTCCAGGATTGGCCTGACATATGTGGTATACAAAGTTCTGAATGATTCTTTACACAAGTTTCTGAATGCCGTTCGTATGTTAGCCAGCCTGGCATATGCCGCTGATGTTATCCTCTTGATATGGGATGCAGGAGACAGGTCTGGCGTAATGTCAACCCCCAAGTCTTTTTCTTTCTCTGACTCCTGAAGAATTTCCTCTCCCAGATGATATCTTGTATCTGGCCTCGTGCTCCCTACACCTATCTTCATTACATTACATTTGGTTTGGTTAAACTCTAACAACCATTTGTTCGACCATTCCTTCAGTTTGTCTAGGTCTTCTTGAAGCCTCAAACAGTCCTCTTCTGTCTTAATCCTTCTCATAATTTTGGCATTGTCTGCAAACATTGAGAGAAACAAGTCTATACCCTCCAGGAGATCATTTACGTATATCAGAAACAAGATAGGACCTAGTACAGAGCCCTGTGGGACTCCACTGGTGACTTCACGCCAATCAGAGGTCTCACCCCTCACCGTAAATCTCTGCTTCCTATTGCTTAGGTACTCCCTTATCCACTGGAGCGCCTTACCAGCTACACCTGCCTGTCTCTCCAGCTTATGTACCAGCCTCTTATGCGGTACTGTGTCAAAAGCTTTCCGACAATCCAAGAAAATGAAGTCCACCCAGCCCTCTCTTTCTTGCTTAATCCTTGTCACCTGGTTGTAGAATTCTATTAAGCCAGCCAGGCAAGATTTACCCTCCCTGAACCCATGTTGGCGATTTGTCATGAAGTCCATTCTCTCAGGATGTGCTACCAGGTTTTTTCTCACGATCTTCTCCATCACCTTGCGTGGTATAGAAGTCAAGGACACTGACCTGTAGTTCAGTGCCTCTTGTCTGTCGCCCTTTTTGTATATTGGGACCACATTCGCCGTCATTCATATTTCTGGTAAGTCTCCCATCTCCAGTGACCTACTATACACTATGGAGAGTGGCAAGCAAAGTGCCTCTGCACACTCTTTCAGAACCCATGGCGAGATCCCGTCTGGACCAACAGATTTTCTAACATCCAGATCCAGCAGGTGTCTCTTGACCTCCTCTCTCGTAATTTCGAACTCTTCCAAGGCCGCCTGGTTTACTTCCCTTTCTCCTAGGACAGTGACCTCACCTTGTTCTGTTGTGAAGACCTCCTGGAACCTCTTGTTGAGTTCATCACACACCTCTTTGTCATTCTCTGTATACCTGTCCTCGTCTGTTCTAAGTTTCACTACCTGCTCTTTCACTGTTTTTTCCTTCTGATGTGACTATGGAGTAGCTTTAGTTCGGTCTTGGCTTTGTTTGCTATATCATTTTCATAACTTTTCTCTGATTCTCTTCTCACCCTGACATACTCATTCCTGGTTCTCTGGTATCTATCTCTGCTTTCTGGTGTTCTGTTATTCCGGAAGTTCCTCCACGCCTTTTTGTTCAGTTTCTTGCTTCCATACATGCCCTATTATACCATGGATTTTTCTTTTGCTTCTCGGATTTTTCCTTTTGGGCCGGGATGTATCTACTCACTGCCTCCTGACACTTTTGGGTGACATTGTCCATCATATCTTGTACAGACTTAGCTCTGAGGTCTGTGTCCCAAGGTATTTCGCTTAGGAAGCTCTCATCTCCTCATAATTTCCCTTTCGGTATGCCAGCCTTTCGTTTCCTAATTCTTTTTCGGGGGGGGGGGGGGATAATTCCTAGCTATACCAGGTACTCAAAGTTCAATGCACTGTGATCACTCAATCCCAAGGGTGTTTCCATCTTGACTTCCCTTACATCCCACTCATTTAGGGTAAATATCAGATCAAGCATTTTTGGTTCAACTTCTTCTCTCATTCTTGTTGGTTCCTTGATGTGCTGGCTTAGAAAGTTTCTTGTTGCCACGTCCAGCAGCTTAGCTCTCCATATTTCTGGTCCTCCATGCGGGCCTCTGTTCTCCCAATCTATCTTCCCATGGTTGAAGTCTCCCATAATTAGTAGTACAGATCCATTCCTGCTAGCAACAGGTATGTGTGTGTGTACTCACCTAGTTGTACTCACCTAGTTGTGTTTGCGGGGGTTAAGCTCTGGCTCTTTTTGTAATCTTGTAATCTTAAGTGCTAATCCCTTTAATCACTGGAGGGATGACCTTCCCTCTGCTAAGTCAGGTGGAGTACTGTCTAACTTCAACTTTCCAAACTACTCAGTCCCCATGTCTATGAGAATCTATACTGAATAATTCCCTACAACAAATCTAGTTTGTTACAAACCCCCCCCCCCCCACATAAGTAAATTAGTAAACCTTATTTTTTACATAACATGAAAAAAATGAGGTTTAGTATCCAAACCTTTAATTAATATAAACAATCAATAAACCAATGCCTCAAACAAAAGCTACCCAATCTAATAAAATGACAATCATCAGATTGTGCAGCAAACATCACAAAATAAACATTACCAGTTCATCAAACTCCCGGCTGTCAACTGACAGCACTCATCCAACATCCGGAAACATACATCCTACACTTAACTGACATAGCTAAGTAAAATTATCCCTAATCTGTCAGCAAAAGCTAGCTATTAAAAGTCATTGGGTCTTCATTAGCCAACCTCGTGTGTCCCCTAGAGCCGGACACACACAATTGAAGACAAAAAAAATATAAAAATATAACTACAGACTGAACTTTCAGTCATCCGGGTGTAACACGGGGGGAGGGGGGAGGGGGAGGGGGGAGGGGGAGGGGGGAGGGGGAGGGGGGGTTCTTGTGTTCTCTTCTCCCCCTTTCTCTCTCTGCCCGTATTTTAACTCTGTTCTCTCTACCAAGGGACCCCAAAACTTTCACTTGAGCCGACCCCATGCCACGTGGTCTTAAGACGATTGACCGACTTAAGATTCTACAACCCGTATGACGTGACATAGGCTTCTAGCAAAACCCTAGAGTCGCCTTTTGCTGCCACCACCAGACCAACAACACTGAGCAATGATCGAGGCCTGGATCGATGATGCTAATCAATAACTTTGGGGCTTGATCCCCACTTGTAACATATAACCTGGGATCTTAAGTGTGGAATTAAAAATCAACGGGAATGATAATTCTGATTCGGTGTTAGAATCGGCGTCCAATTCAACTCGGTCTCGTGGGGACCACATGAAAAGGACATGAGAATGGAAACAATGAAATGGAAAATAATAAAAATGCAAATTACTAGCTAAATGGTTTATTCAAAACTAAAACAAAATCTAAATAAATGGCACTCCCTGTTAATTAACACTCCCTGACTTTACCTTTGAGGCAATGAGTTGACCTATTCCCTATCTAAAACCTCTGAACAACTTTACCTTGGGCGACCAGCTAGCTGTTGGTGCTGTCTTGGGGCCGATGATGGAGGCCATCTGCCCGAATCGCTCCTCTTCCCACACTGTCCTTCTGCTCGGCTAGTCCTACCCAGACCAGAGCAGTGTATTGTTGCGCCTAGTATCTAAGTTACTTGCAAGGCTTAAGTTTAACAATTAACCTCTGTTGCACTGAATGATCCAGATTGGTTGAATTATTTTAACTGAAGTTAAATTACAGAAACATCTTGAGGAAGAGCTATTCCCGATCACAAAATGGCTATTTGACCTTTGAGAAATAGTGGACATGGAAACCTCTGACGACCTGTGACCGCTGAGGTCACTCAAATCCTTCCGCGCCGAGGTCTAGTCACGGCTAGTGACGTCACTGATGGGGACTTAAACTCATTCTTCTAATAATTAGAATACTCTTGGTATTGTACCCAGTAATATTATACAATACAATTTTAATACAAAATGAATGAAGGCTAATTTCTCTAAATAAGTGAATACTATAGAATGATTCATTGTACGAAACTTGTGAACAAAGGCGCCAGTTATTTTCACCGTCAATCCCCCCAGATAAACATTCTGGACAATTCTTACAACAAACCTAGTTTGTTACAACCCCCCCCCCCCCCACACACACACAAGCAACTTAGTAAACCTTGTTAATTTGCTAAAAATAACGAGGTTTAATATCCAAACCCACAATAAACTCAACTCATGCCACAAACAAAAGCTAACCTAACTAAGAAAATTTGACAATCATTAGAGTGTCCAACAACATCATAATAAAAATGTTCAAGTTCATAAATGTCTCGGCTGTCAACTGACAGCAATCCTCCAACATCAGGAAACATACATCCTACACTTACTGACATAGCTAAATAACATGTCCCTACTCCTAACAGCAAAGACTAGCTATTAAAATCTCTTGGCTCTTCACTAGCCAAGTTCATACGTCCTCCAGAGCCGCCCACACCGTGCTCCGCCATAAAACATAAAGTTATATCTTCAGACTGAACTTTCAGTCATCCGGGAACGTACTACTGAACTCTATCAAGTTCACATCCGTGTACTAACCACTCCCCATTCAATGTCAACCTGAACATGCTAAGGAACACACCTAATGTTTATTACATGTATCGAAATTATATACAAAAATTCCTATAACTATGTCACAGGTATCAGCTGACTGTACAGCCAAGTGTTCGCACTCACTAAAAGAGTGTCAATGTTTATATTGGTCCGCCTCTCCTGTGTTCAAACATTCTGAAAAACACACAACATAATTTTCCATAACCGTTTGTTCAGGGCTTAAACAATTACACAGGGGCTTCGATTTTAATCACTGACCAATTTATAGAGTGAAATTTTCATATTATACCAGAATAATATTTTAAATCTGTTTGTCAACATTTATAAAGTATTCTGGCTCTAAATCTGTTTTTCAACATTTAAACAAAAGTGTCCAGATAGTCTTTACAGAGATGTTCAGAGCCAACTTTGTTTTTTGTACCAATTGTTCATATTGAGTAATCGAGAAAAAGAAATCGATGCTGTTGGATGTTGAATGTAGTCGCTGACGATGACGGTGTCGATCTTGGTTGTCCCATGTGTAGACATCAATACCTGGTCCTCTTGTACTACCATCCGGTAATCTTGAATGACGACAGAGTGTAGTAGAGCGGAGTGCCAAGTGACAGCTGTAGAATACTGTTACTTCGGCCATTGCTCTTGCTCCCGACAGTCCACACGCCTTCATATCAATCACAGTTCACACGGCAGTCTTGATGTTAAACTTGACGGTGCAGATGACCACAGCAGAGCAGGACTGGATGTACCAACGGTGTCCCGTAACAGGAGTGATGTCAGAAGGTCATAGAGGCGGGTTGCTTGTTGGCAGAACAGGTGAATCTCGTCTTCCATCATTGCTCACGACATCTCAGGCATTTCTTAATGTCATCAGGTTACTAGGCCGTGAACACCAACTGTGTATACCCTCGTACCGCCGACTTTAGGCCAAAGTAGACAATTTTGTGACCTTCTATTGGCGAGTCCCGGTACTCTGTAGGGAAACCGTACCTTCCACCTGTGACCGCCTTAGTTCCGTGTTCCTGTTGCTTCAGATGACGTAATCATTAATCTTCCGGCGAAATTCTTGAGTACTGCTACTTGCTTTCCATTTCTTGACCTCTCCTCCAACACTGCTAAAATGGCTGCAGTCTTGACGACGCAGCAGGTGGGTAGTGGTGATCTCGAGACAGCTACCCCGGCGTTGTATGGCACCTCCGGTGACTGCTATAATGTGGACAGCTCGCTGGCCCTGACAACCTCGTTAGTGACGTGAGGCGTCGGCCGGGTGACTCTTGGATAGTCACTCATCCCCAAAGTAACTGAAGTAAGGGTCACTGGGTCTGGTGGGGGGAGGGCTTTGTGTAACGTACCTCCCCCCTCGGTCTTTACAGACAAGGGTTCACGTGTGGCTGGAACAACTGGGTCAGTGTACCAATCAGACCTGGGAACAGACAGACACAACACAGTGGAACCATAGATATACTCTGGGTTTGGTGGAGGTGGAACCCCAGAGCACGGTAGAAGTTGCTACCTGAGGCAAGTATAGAGATAGTTCACCTCATTTCCTTTACAGGAAAATCTAATGAATACTAAATTATACTAACCAAGGAAGTTACTTTACTGTATAGCGCGAGATCTCGTCACCATAGGGTGGCGAGACTGCACCTGACTACTGATGAGCGATGACAGAGGGTCATCCTCATCCCCTGACTCGTCGGTGAAGCCATGAGTCAGCACTGCTGAGTCAGGTACTAGGCCCGCTGAAGGCAGTTCTAATTCCTCTCTAGCATGATAATGTTTCAATTTATTTACATGAATTGTCCTTTCCACCTGGTCCTTGAACACTCCTTTTATAACAAGATTAACCGGCCCCGCCCTTTTAATTACTCTATATGGCCCTCGCCACCTCGGAGCTAGTTTCCTACTCTGAGTGGCGGGCGCAGCCTCATTCACTCTCCATACGAGGCTTCCTTCCTTCAACTCAAGAGGGCGCACTTTCTTGTCATAAAAGTGAGCATACCGATTCCGTGCCTTCTTGGACGCTTCAGCTGCAATATTCCATGCGTTTCTCATTTTTCCAAGGACCTCTGAAGAATAGTCCTCCCCGTATGCAACATTATGTCTGTTAAGCAGACCTGAGGGGAAATTGCATGAATTACCAGTAAACAAATGAAGGGGTTGGGTGTTAATCGATTGGTGGATGGCAGTATTCAAGGCTAATTGAACATAGGGTAGGTGTTCATCCCAAGAGTTTGCGTCATGTTCAGCAAGGATTGCAAGCATATCCTTGACTGAACGATTAGTCTGTTCCATCATTCCGTTTGCTTGTGGGTGGTAGGCTGTGTAAAAGCCGAAGTTGTCTCTAAAATCTTACAAACTTCCCTAAATATATTCCCATTGAATTCTTGACCCCGGTCAGAGACTAAAACTTTAGGAGGTCCGAATTTCCTGAATGACTGTGATGTAAATCAATCAAATCGGCCCCCACACGGTCTAGAGGTTCACGAATTTCAGGAAATTCCTGAAGTGGGGCTTGTACCTTAAGGATGCCTTTCCTCCTCTGGCAACGATTGCAAGACTTCACGAAATTGATTACTTCAGAAAGTAATCCTGGGAAATAAAATAAAGACTTTGCTTTTAAGTGGGTTTTAAAGACCCCCGGATGCCCTGCAATTTTAGAAGCATGCGCAAGCTTTAACGCTGATGACCGCAACGCGTCCGGAATAACTAGTTGAAATACTGCCCTATCATTCTGGCTATTCACATAATACAGGACGCCCTGTTTCATTTCAAAATCATGAATAGGTAAATTCTTTTCCTTTTTCGGGTATTTTCCTCCCTCTAAATACTCAATAATTTCTTTCCATCTAGGCTCGCTCATCTGGAATTCTCTCATTTTATCTGATGGGATGGTTTCAATATTTTCATTAACTTGAACTACCGCTATGTTTCTACTTAGCGTATCTGGCACAACATGTGCTGGACCAGGTTTGTACAAAATCTGGAATGAGTGGGCCGAAAGCGTGACATTCGTGGGCATTTTGTTCGTTTTTTAAATATGTGTGTCAACGCTCAATGGTCTGTGTAGATTACAAAGTGACGCTGAAATAGGTAAGACACGAAATACCTAACTGATTCTACTACTGCCAGTACCTCCCGGTCCGTGGCTGAATACCGAACTTCAGGTCCCTTGACCTTTCTACTGAAATAGGCTACTGGATGGGGGAAATTATCTACATCTCGCTGAATTAAGCACCCGCCAATAGCTATACCGCTGGTGTCAGTGTGTACCTCCCACTCTTTATCGAAATCAGGAATGGCCAGTACCGGTGTCGTGATTAGTTGGCTCCTCAGTTTCCGATAGGCTTCGTCATGTTCAGATTTCCAAACAAACTTCGCATTCTTCTTTGTCAGATCAGTCAGGGGTGCTGAAATGCCAGCGAAACCTTCAATGTGACGTCGAAAATATCCGGCCGCCCCAAAAAACCTACGCACGTCCTTTGCTGTCCTTGGAATAGGCATGTCAGCAATGGCGCGGCAAGAGTCTGGATCAGGTCGAATACCGTCTGGGCACACCTGGAACCCCAGAAATTTGAATTTTTTGGCCGCCAGGGTGCATTTCTGAACGTTAAGCTTGAAACCTGCCCGATCTAACAAAGTCACAGCCTCAGTTAAGTCTTGTAGGTGTTCCTCAAACGTCCTGGAATATATCTCCACATCATCCAGGTACGCTAATGAATGCCTTCCCAAGACCGGGTTTAATATGAAATTGATGGCCCTCTGAAACGACGATGGCGCTGTCTTTAAACCGAACGGCATCCTACGGAATTGATAAGTGTGCCTACCATCCGAAAATGCTGTTTTGTCCCTATCTTATTCCGCCACCGGAATCGCCCAATACGCGGATTTCGCGTCAAGAGTTGAGAAACACTTTGCAACACCAAATTGATGGATTATCTTCTGTATTCGGGGCAACGGATACACATCACCCTTAGTTATTTCGTTTACCTTCCGGTAGTCAACACAGAAGCGATAACTACCATCAGGTTTACGAACTAACACAACAGGAGAGAGCCACGGTGACGTACTAGGCTCTATTACGCCTTGCCTCAACATTTTCTGGCACTCGTCCCTGATGATATTCTTTGCCTGTTCCGGCAACCTCCACTGTCTCGTGTACACAGGCAAATGATCACCAGTTGGAATTGTATGCTCAATCTTATCAAGGAGACCAATCTGGTCATCCTCTGTCGCAAACAATTTAGGGAATTTTTGCAAAACTCCCCTCAGCAACTTCCTATCTGCCTGTGGAACATGTTACAAATCGAGTGCCGGAATTAACTTCTCTACATCTCCGTTACGTGAAACATTTATCTCATACTTTAATTTTGATGGTGTCGTATTGTCAGTCATGTTTAACGCACTACATTGTGCTGTGATGGTTGGCGTCTCAGTTGACTCATGGTGAAAGATTTCTGTGTCATCCACCATAGTTCCCTGAGATACCCTATCACCTGCCCTGAAGCGAAAAGTCTTATGTGAAAGATTGACAACTGGAATGAGTGTCCCTTTATCAAGCACTATAATTAAATGATGGGGAATTAATAAACTATCACATCTCCCAGCCATCTGAAGGGTGGTACCTGGTTGGATGTGACGTCCCACGGCTACTGTAATAAATTTAACAGAATGTGGTGGGCAACTTTGCTTGGTCAATGCATGCAATGCACATGACTTCTTAACGGTGTCTGGAAGAGACTTAAAAATCAATTTTGGATAGTGCGCAATATATTTTTGCTTCCTCTTAATTGAAGCTACAACTGGGGGATGGTCGATCATCTCCACTGGGTAGGAAGTCTGTCCCAACTGCAACTTGCAGTTCCTAGCCCCTTTTTGAGCAGACAAGGAATAATCAAACTGAGACAGAAAATCAGTCCCCATTAAGATGTGACCAGGAAAATCAAGGTTCTCTACGATCGTACATGTGTAAGGTTGCAATTCCCCATCAGTTTCAAAGTTAATGGTACCTTGACCCACGGTATCAATCTTTTCCTCACTGACTGCTGTTAATGTCTTTGCACTATGCTCAAGACGTGCATATTTAAATTCGCTGAAGGCTGACTTTTTAATTAGAGTTGCCTGGCTACCAGTGTCAACAAAAACTGTCAATCTCACACCTTCCAATTTCACTTCAGAGGTAGGCCTACCATCACTAGAGGCCTCCTTTCATTCCTTTGTTCGAACATTCGGACAATTCCTTCGTAAGTGTCCGCGTTTCCCACATGAGTAACACGCCCGCGGTTCCTTGCTGGCACCCCGTGCAGGGTGGCCCGAACATGCAGCTGTGGTCTGCTTCCTGCCTGACGAACCCGCCCCACAGTCATTCGTCGTCCCCCCCCCCCCTCTCGTCTTCACGCACCGCCTCAACATGTGGGGACGACTGAGCCCCAGTCCTCTCTGTTCTCATCCTATGTCTAAAACTGTGGCGGCATGTTGGACGAGTTCCTTAAAACTCAATAACGCTCCCTCCGTAGATATAAACGGCCCCAAGGTAGGAGGTAACGCTCTACAGAACAACTGCTTAGCTAATCGCTCTGCCTGACTCTCATTGTACCCCAGCTCCTGGGTAAGGTCGTCAACCCTACTCATTATCAGCGTCCCGAAAGCTTTGATGGTGCTGCAGGCATCCCTCTTAAGTGACTGAAGGTAAACCTGAGCTTCATCTGCCAACACTTTCTCCTTAAATCTGTCCCTAATCGCCTGGACAAACTGAGGCCATGTCGTCAGGTGCCGAAACTCTTTCAACCTCGCCAGTGGGCCGGCTACGTCCACGCAACCCCCCCCCCCCCCCCCCCCCCATGGCGAGAGTAATTTTCAGACCATCATTTGGGACGGCCTCCAGCATCGCACTCATCTTCCACAGTCAGTCCTCCACTCGGCGGTTGCGTTCCACCTTGTTGGACGGCAACTCCGTACCTCTGAGTGTCGGCAGAGTCATCTTAGGAATCAGACTCATAATTCCCATGTGTGTGAAGCGAGGCCACTGGAAGTGGGTGGCCCCTGGGGTTGGTTTAAGGGTTGGGGCGCCTGGGGTTAAAATAAGTATGGGGTGGTCTGGGGGGGTAGGAGTTGGGGTTGGGAAAGGTATTGGGTGGTCTGGGGTTGGGGTAGGGGTTGAGGTTGGGATTGGGTAGCTAGAGGTTGGGGTAGGGCATGAGGTTGGGGTTGGTATAGGAGTTGAGGTTGGGGTTGGGGTTTTGATTGGGTTGCCTGAGGTTGGGGTAGGGCATGAGGTTGGGGTTGGTATAGGAGTTGAGGTTGGGGGTTGGGGTTGAGGTTTTGATTGGGTTGCCTGAGGTTGGGGTATGGTGTGGGTGGCTTGGGGTTGGGGTAGGTATTGGGTGGCCTGAGGTTGGGGTAGGGGTGGAGGTTGGGGTTAGGTGGTCTGGGGTAGGTAATGGTTGGTCTGGGGTTGGGGTTGAAGTGTAGGTTGGTATAGGAGTTGAGGTTGGTATAGGAGTTGAGGTTGGTATAGGAGTTGAGGTTGGGGTTGGGTGTGGGTGGCCTGGGGTTGGGGTAGGTATTGCGTGGTCTGGGGTGGGGTAGGTGTTGGGGGTGAGGTTGGGGTTGGGTGGGTTGGGGTTGAGGTTGGGGTTGGGTGGGTTGGGGTTAGTGTTGAAGTGATGGGTGAGGTATAAGTGGATGTTGTGGTAGTGGTGTTACTTGCGGTAGTTCATGCTGTGGGTCTGGTGCAAGTTCTAATTGAACAAGTCGCTGGTCATGTTCTCTACTTACAGGAGCGGGACGTCCTAGCACGGTAACTGATACCCCCTGTAAAGCACCCTGCATCCCCTGTTGGAATGGCGTCGAAGTTGTCGGTGGGGGAACCCAAGACGACACCCCCCACTCATGGGACGAATCCTCGAATGATTCTCCACTCATATCTACTACCTTGTCATTACTGAAACGTGAAGATACCCTCCTCTGCCCAGTCATACTCGGAACACGTGGCACCGTCGCCTCAGCCCCACTGACTCCACCTGTAACGCCAGCTAGGCTACCTGAGCGGTCCACCAGATCCCCAGTAGTATCGGAAGGGGTGCCATCGTCTAGGCGTACACCCCGCCCCCCCTGGCCCCTACTGACTGGTCACTGTCTGGGTTAAACATTCCTTGTAATTCCCGGTGCGCCATGCCTCTCATAACTACCATTTAACTCACACTCGACCCGGATTCTCACTACAACCGAGATCTATACAAATAACACACAAAATTTACAGCCCTCTTTTCAAAAGAAAAAAATCTATCTAAATTCCAAAAATAGGAATACAACGATCGTTCGAGAGAATCGCTTAAGTGAAACTAATGAATGAAGGCGCCTGCCCCGCACTCGTGTCAGATCGTGAAATAATCTGCGGTTCTATTACAGACAACAGAGTCGTGTACTTTCAAAAAAAAAAAAAAAATAAGGAGCGTTATTTTTATAAAAACAATTACAAAAATAAAGTACTTATCGCGCTGGTCTCGTGATGGACTAATAAAGATAATTTACCATGCTCGTCCACTAGATATACTTGAAGTGAACAGCGTGGCCACTGATCATTGAAGGAGCTGGTTCAGCCGCGCTAAAAACACAAGTCCTGTGCTATTTCGCGTAAACGTTTATAAATCAAATTTGTATAACTGACGGAAAAATAACAAGCTTTACGTTAATAACCCGCTCTAGCGAATAATACAGACACCCAGGACATGCATCTGTCTAATTAAATGGAATTTTCACCAATAACTGCCTTTTATTCACAACTGGACTCTGAAAAATTCACAACAAGCTTGTCTCGAAAAAATAATTTAATCAGGGAAAAATCTAATTATCAGTGCCTGATGCTTAAGATCAGAATTACGTCCCTCGCGCGCACTAAAGAGTAATACTCGCCCTGGAACACACACAAGACATGAAAATTCGAATTTTCACCAATAAGTCAGATTCTAGCCCAAGCTGGACTTAGAAATTTTCTACCTAAATTTCCAACAAAATTTTCTAAAAAATGTAGATTCTACCGTCCTAATGGTAAATCTAGAAAAACATTACTCGCATCGACTAGGAAATCCTAATGACACCCGGATCGTACCCGTGATCTGCGAATATTAATTAATTACAGTTAACAGAATTTTCCGACGTGGACTTAGACGAAATTCTACTCCAAAATACACTTAGAAATTTTCCACCAAATCGGTCAAACATTTACAATAAAAATCACTATCACTTAGCAACATAAAACTCACTGTACCGATAGTGACCGACAGGAAGTATTAAGTCCAGAGGATTAACTACGCTCTAGAAAACACGCCTCTGACTTAGACTAATTTCAATTGGGAAAGAAATAATAATTTTACGAACTTTGCCTTATTTTCAGGGAAGAACACTTAACACTTATAACACAGGGTAACTGAATTTAGGGAAAATCTTTAACATCTAGAAAACACAAATATGGGGGAAATACGTTATTTAAATTTAACTACACTTAATTAAAGATTCACTCAACTTAATCTTAATCCTAATCGACTTACCTAATCTTAATCCTATCAGCCCCTCACGACCCCAAAATTCGCCAACCCCACTCAATCGCACTGTTGTGGGGGGAACCGCTAATCCTGGTTCGTGGGCCCATGGCTGGCCTCCCTAACACCTACACACGTGTCTGAATGACTAGGCGCATGAGCTTTCATCAATTTCTAACAAAATTGGTGAAACCACCGCTGTGCACCATTGTAATACGGGGAGGGGGGATATCGGCTCTACCTCCGTCCTTACCCGCCCGTATTCTATTTACTTCAACGTAATTCCAAGGGACCCCAGAGTTAACTTTGCCGAATCTCGCGCCACGTGGTCTTACCCACTCGATCGGCATAGATTCTACAGTCCCCGCGACGCCGTACTAGACTTCTAGCAAACTCAAGGATCTCCTGCTGCCACCACCAGACCATTAACCCGAAGCGTTAATTAATCGGAGTCTGGACCGATTAATCAATCATTATAACCTTGGGGCTTGATCTCCCAAATTACTTGGAAAAGGAGGGATGAATCTACGTTCAGTGTGGGAATTACAGAAAACAAGGGGGTATATATATTATATCTTACTTTCCTAGGCTGGCGACCCAAAATAAACTTTGACTCGTAAAGACCCCGTGACAAGGACATGCAAAGTTATTCATGGAACCAATAAAATACAGAGAACAATCTAATGATTTATTTACGCTTATTCTATAATTAAGTCTCCATTAGCTCTTCTGTCTTCCAGTGACGTGATTTAGTTACCGTAGTCTCAACTTGTAGCATAAGCCCTTCAGCTTGGCTAGTAGTCTGGTGGAATATCTCTGAACCTTCTCCAATTTAGTCTTGTGTTTGACAAGATACAACCTCCATGCCGGAGCTGCATACTTCAGGATTGGTCTGACATATGTGGTATTCAAGGTTCTGAAATATCCCATTCACAAGTTTCAAAAAGCCGTTCGTATGTTGGCCAATCTGGCATATGCCGCTGATGATATCTTCTTAATGTGGGCTTCAGGGGACAGGTGTGGCATGACAGCAACTCCCAGGCCTTTCTCTCTTCCAGATTCTAGAGGGATTTCATCTCCCAAATGGTATCTTGTTTCCGGTCTCCTGCTCTCTTCACTTGTCTTCATTAATTTGTATTTTCTCGAGTTAAACTCTAAAAGCCATTTGACAGACCATTACTTCAGTTTGTCAAGGTTATTTTGAAGCCTCATACTGTCTTCCTGTCATAATGCTTCTCATATTTTTAGCATCATCAGCAAACAATGACAGAAATGATTCTATACCCTTTGGAAGATCATTTAAATACATCAAAAACAGAATAGGTCCGATTACAGAACCCTGTGGTACTCGGCTAGAAATATCATGCTATCCTGAGACCTCACCCTTCATAGTAACTCTGTTTCCTATTGATAAGGTACTCCCTTGTCCTCTGGAGCACCCTACCAGTTACTCCTACCTCTTTCTCCAACTCATGCACCAGCCTCTTATGGAGTACTATGTCTAAGGCTTTTTCAGTCCAAGAAAGCACAGTCTGTCCACCTTTCTCTTTCTTGACTAATTTTTGTCACCTGATCATAAAATTCTATTAGACCTGTGAGACAAAATCTGCCATTCTGAACCCATGTTGGTGGTGAGTCACGAAGTCCCTTCTCTACAGATAGGCTATTTTTTCGTCACGTTCTTCTCCTTCACTTTGCATGATATGCAAGTTAGGGATACTATACTGGTCTGTAGTTCAGTGCCTCTTGCCTCCCACTCTTTTCGTATATTGGGACTACATTAAGTGTCTTCCGTATTTCCGGTAGGTCTCCAGTTTCCAGTGACTTATTATGCACTATGGACAGAGACAAGCAAAGTGCTTCTGCAAACTCTTTTGGATCCATAGAGAGATTCTGTCAAGTCCAACATCCTTTCTCATGTCCAGATTCATCAGCTACCTCCTAACTTTAGTCTCCATGGTGTAGTGGTAAGAAACACGCCTGGCGTTCCGCGAGCGCTATGTCATGGGTTCGTACCCTGGCCGGGGAGGATTTACTGGGCGCAATTCCTTAACTGTAGCCTCTGTTTAACGCAACAGTAAAATGTGTACTTGGATGAAAAAACGATTCTTCGCGGCGGGGATCGTATTCCAGGGACCTGCCCGAAACGTTACGCGTACTAGTGGCTGTAAAAGGATGTAACAACTCTTGTATATATCTCCAAAAAACTTCATCTCAGGCATTTTCGAACCCTTCCAAAGCTGCCTGGTTTGTTACAGCATCTCTTAGTTTGGGGACCTCACCTCGTTCTATTGTCAAAGCCTCCTGGAATCTCTTGTTGATTTCTTCAGACTCCGCTGTTGTTCTTTGATTGCCTGCATTCATTTTCATCACTTGTTCTTTCACTATTGATTTTCTCCTGATGTGACTGTGGAGAAGTTCTGGGTCGGTTTTGACTTTATTTGCAATGTTTACTGGCTCTCTGCTTCACTTCACACAGTGAGGTATTTATTCTTGGCCCTCTGGTATCTTTCCCTGCTCTCTGTTGTTCTGTTATTTCTGTAGTTGCCAACGCCCTTGTATGTGAGTGCCTTGCTTCCTCACATGCCTGATTAAATAGCGGATTCCTCTTTTGCTTATTATTCTATACTTTTTGAATGGCAGAAACATATTAACTCCATCTTTCATTTTTTGTGTGACATAATCCATCGTGTCTTGTACAGACTTTTCTCTAAGTTTTGTTTCTCATCGTATTTTTGTTAGGAACTTTCTCGTCCCCTCATAGCTTCCGTTTCGAATTGTTAGCCCTTATCTTTCCAGTCCTTTTCCTGGGGAAAAATTACCCTTCACTCCATCAAATTCTCAAATGATAGTACACTGTGAACACTTCCAACACTGGCAAACCATGGGGCGTCAAAATTAACATCACTTTCGCCCCACGGTGCCGCACATGTGCGTCACTAAGTTTTGTTTTCTTTCCGCATGGGTGACACTGGCGGGCGTCACTAGAATAAATATTTGTATCAATTCCAATTTCGATCCGATCTACTTCGGGATAGTTTACAAATGTTTGCCATGAAATTTACGTTTTTTCTAATAGATGAAGAGCTTATTTGGGAAAACGGCATGGCAGTGAATCATTGTGGTAAAACAATTGTGTTATTGACACGACTCGTATGATTGACGTAGTTTTTATATTTGTTGCCAGTCGAACGCATCCTTATGTGACGTTTTATACTTATGTTCTTCTACAACATTATATTGCGAACACATTGGTACAAAAATGAAATACGTACATCGAAAAATAATGTCAGGACAGTGAATTGAATATACACTTTTCAATTCGGGTTTCGCCGATATGCCGCCGCGGGTAACGCTTCGGCCACTTCCCACACTCTTGTGGGTGGGTTGCGACATTGATTCTATATTTATATGCATATATCCGTGTAGAGAATTTTATTGCGATTTCAGTGATACCAAAATTAACCCTGTAGGACAAGTGTGGAGTTGACAACCCTGAAGATAGTAGAAACATTTCGTTGCTGTCTGGCGCTCACGGCTGGTGATCGACGTAGTTTTTTATTTGGTGCTGATCTAACTTATGTTTTGGTGACATTTTATACTAATGTTCTTCTAGAACATTCTATTGCGAACACATTGGTATAAAAATTAAATACGTACATCGAAAATTAACGTCAGGACAGTGACAAGACTATACACTTTTATATGTTGCCGCTCGATCGCCCGAAACGGTAATTTCACTTGGGGAAAGTTTTTTTTTTTTTTCATACGCCGTTTAGCGAAAGTGATAATTATTAACTTCCCTTATGTCCGATTTATTTAGGGTGAATATCAGATCGAGTCTAGCTGAAACATTCTCTCGTATCTGTGTGTATGTGTCTGTTTGATTTGGTGTGTTTGTTATATATATTATTTTTAAAAAGCGTCTTCTTATGATTAGCACTCCTTTTGTGTTACAGGAAGCGATGGATGAGAGTTCCCGGGCAGTGAAGCAACCTCCTCAGTACGTTGCTGGCGAGGTGAGTAACGCTTCCACTCCATCATAATATACTTTTTTTTACTTTCTGTTAAGCAGTTTCTGCTCGAACTTGCAATATAAAAAATATTTTCCTAAGACACTCTTAATAATTTGCTCCATTAATGGAGAGCACTGATCATGTGATCAGAGAATGCATATAAAAACTCTGTAAGTTTGCAATAGAGAGACATGAAAAGGATTCTGATCTTTCGTCGGCCGTCAGTGTTACACTGAGAGGGGATCTCTTGGAATCATTATATTTTATATATATAGATTACTTATTGTTGTGGAGTGATGATGACGGTCTTACAGATGTATTTAAATAATTAATACGTATGACAAGGCAAAGTTTGGTGCATCTCAAATGGATACAAATTATAGTTTAGTCCTGACAAAAATGAAAATTGTTGTGCTAAGCATTTTATATTTATGATCAGAAATATGTAGTTTGGTCCCTGAAAGTGTTATAATCTATATTTAAAAGCTTTAATGCGGAGAGCTAATTTCAAATAAACTTAGGTTTTTCATGCACAGAATAAGAGGAGACTTCCTTCACGGAATTTGCATCGCCAGAGATCACAGAAAAGTGGTTCATGGTATAACTTACCTTGAGGTTACCTTGCGTTCGTTCCAAGGAGCAACGTTCCTGCGGCCCAATCTCTCACGAGGCCTCCTAGTTGGTGGTCTGGATAACAAGGCTGTTAGACGCAGCTGTTCACAGCCTGACGTATGAATCACAGCCCGATTTTTCAGGCTTTCATATGAGGAGTTTACAAAGTTTTATTTTTAACACTAATAGTTCATCTAGTTATGCCCTTTATTTTAACATGGAGAACTGAAAAGTCTAGAGCTCTTAATAATGAGATAATTCTCTCCTCCTTTCTCCCGTTCCAATCCTAAATCCTTATCCTGACTCCATCCAAGTGCTATATAGTCGTAATTGCTTGGCGGTTTTCCCTGATAGTTCCCTCCCTACCTCTCAGCATACATATTTCACCTTTTCAACAGGTTTATTTTGTACGCATGTCATGCCTCCCTGTCTCATGTGGTGTTATTTCAATGGGGAAGCAATGCCCGTAATATGTTCCGACTGTAAATTATTATAAATCTCTACTGCCGTTTTCTTATAAATTACTATAAATCCCACTTCCCTAGAAAAGTGGAATTATAGTGGCAGAGGCATATTTTAGTCAATGTGATAGTTGTGGTGATTGTGGTGTATGTTAGTTGATGTGTTAGTGTGATTTGTTGAGAAACAAACTAGTCGTTTTGGTAGATTTTTACAAAAATAGTAGAAACATCAAATAGCATTGATCCCCCCCTCCCCCTGCCTCTCTCCGGCGCAGTCTATATTTGCGGCTGAAGGCGCAGATGCCGCATGAACTGACGCTTTTGTCATTCTTCATTTTCCGTCGATGGATTACAGGAGATGCTGGTGAAGGCCCAGGTGCCGCATGTGGAGAAAGGGGTCTTCGAGTTCTACCTCTGCCCTAAGACAGGCCCCGGGGATGAAGACTGCCTCATGAGGTGATACATCAAGTCTTTCTAGGCATAGTCCCCAACAGTTAGAATATTCACATACAGTTTGATAGAAAGGCAAATGTCATTACAGTCAAGCAGTATTAAATACAACTAGGAATTTATATTATGAATAGTTACAATGTATCTATATTATTACAAAATATCTGAAATATATTTGGTAAATTTTCATAACTTTCATTACAGAGAAGCCAAATTCATTTAGTTTCTAACTGTTGAATAATATTTAATCACGTTAAACAAGTTTAAACATTGTTTGCTTATTGCTTTATGAACTGGTATATGTGAGTTTAAATATTTTATGCAACGGATATTTCTCTAAGATGTCATTTTAAGTATGTTTCTGAGACATGACCTAACTTGACCTTATGACATGACGCGCAGGTGGCCCTTGGAGATATCCGGGGTGGAAGGCCGTCAGTATAAGATGGACAAGAATACCCAGGGAGGAGAGTACAATATACCTCTCATCATACCTGACCACTTCACCTGTGATTCCTGCACTCTTCAGGTGAGTAGTCTATTTTAGCTGTTGTCCTTTATCTGCTTCACTGTCTTCTTCTCTTTCGTTGTCTCTCTTTTCAAAATCACACAAGCTATATATTATTAATGACCAAACCACACGTCAGAAAATGAAGAGACGACGACGTCGCTGCGTTGACTCTTAACCTTTTTCCTTTCAATGGAAAATGCTACTTTCAAACTTTGGGTGTTGCTATGGGTTCCTCTCTCCCATCTCCTTGCCAGTCACTATATGGAACATCTTGAAGCCGTTCTTCCCACTATTAATAATCGACCTTCTCTCTGGCTTCGGTATGTAATGATGTTTTTGCTCTATGGCCTCATGAACCTTGTCATTTCCAACCTCTTTTGAGCTCCTCCCCTGACAATCTGGTTCCTTCTATTATTTTCATAAATGATTGGGAATCAAATTCCCTCTTTCCTTTTTTAGACGTTCATGTTCACAGCTCTGGGTCTAAGTTGTCTTTCTCTGTTTACTCAAGCCTACGCACAGTGATATGTACGTTCACTTATTTTCCCCCTTCTAATGAGAAAAGGAATCTGGTTTATCTCTTCAAGGCCCTAGCATGAGTAACCCGCAGTTTCTTGATTATGAAATTTATTTTATTTTTATTTTTTTTATTTTTATTTATTTTATTTACATGTATCTCTCGCCTTGGATACCTTACATTTTATCAACTGTGGCTATTCTCAAGTTAAACTAAATATTTTCATCCCAAACTTGTTTCGAACACTAGTAACACTGTGTTCTACCTTCACGTCATATCTGAATTCTAAAATGTGACTAATACCTTTCGTGTTCTTGATTTCGACTTTTCGACAAACTAACACACGGAAGTAATCTGGTTCACACTGCTCCTCCTGCTTCTAATGCTACTCTATTTCCTGCTCGTCTTGTCCTCTTCAATACGTGGTGAAACTGGCCGCACACTAAATGAAAGACTTAATGCACACGAAAGAACTGTAGACATAAACACTGCTCTCTTCTGTCATATTAGGGACTCTAATCATGCTATTGATTGGTCTTCTACAATAATCTTTCCTGACTCTACTCTTAACAGACGCCATCTTGTTAACTCGGCTTTGATACACAACACACCCAACATGACCCTTAATCCTAGCGTGTTGCTGTTGACTCTTCCCTGTCACAATACATACTTAAATATTCCAATCTTCTTAACAAACGTGACCTGACTTAAGCCTTGCCTTTTTCACTTATTCTTACCCACTTTTCCTATACTTACCTTCCTTTTATTATCATCCAATTCTTTAGTTTAATCTTACTCATACTTTTTACTTTACACTCATCTATTCTTACCTTTTTCTCTTACCTTCATTTTATTCTTACCTTTTTCTCTTTCCTTCATCTTACTCTTACCTTTTTATTATTCTTACCTTCATCTTATTATTTTCTTCAACTTATTCTTACATTCATCTTATTATTTTCTTCAACTTATTCTTACATTCATCTTATTATTTTCTTCAACTTATTCTTACATTCATCTTATTATTTTCTTCAACTTATTCTTACATTCATCTTATTATTTTCTTCAACTTATTCTTACATTCATCGTATTCTTACATTTTTCTTATTCTTACCTTCATCATTTTCTTACCTTCCTTTTTTTTCATCCAATTCATACCTTTCTTCTTATTCTTCCCTTTTTCTCTTACCTGCTCCTCACCTCTCACTCACTCTCTTACCTTATTTATTTGTTTGATTTGTTTGTCCCTTCGTCTCTTCTGTCACACGACTGGATAATGGTTCAGGACGAACGGAAACGTCATTCTTCATTTTCTGATGTGTAGTGTGGTCATCATATCTTCAGCCACGTTATTGTGATTCATCGTATGTTTTTTTTATTATTCACATCATTTATTATTATGAGTGTTGCCATGAGAAGGATTCGAACCTGCACACTGGGCACTCCTAAGCACACACCTTAAACCACTTAATAACGATATTCTCTAAATCAAAGAAACCTGGTACTTATCTGAATCTAGGGGTCCTGAGGCTTCCACTGAAGCCAAATAGGGGTTTTCCTCATTACCCATATGCACTCTGGCTGTGGTATAGGAGTTCTACCTTCCACACTTCTCTTCCGATACGCAAAAATATCACATTAATGTGATTTGTGATTCGTGGTTTCAATCCCAGGTTTCATTGTTTTTAAGCATGTCGTTGTTAAATGGTTTAAAACATGTGCTTGGGAGTACCCACTGTGCTGGTTCGAATCCTCCTCGTGACTTCTACTGATTGTCTCATTGATGCATCACATTAATGAGATTTCTTTTGTGCATTATGGTTGTTTTTAAACAAATATTACTTTACATATTGTCATTTGCTTGTTACAAGCTTTAAGTCCACTTTTTTTCTGTACAGATATCTGCAACAATGTTAATTTTGCCTAATGCAAATAGGCAAAATGGGGGCATAATGCAAAAGTATACAGTAAATGAAAACTGGTTCGGTTTCATTCAAAATTTTTGACGAGTTGTATATGAAAAGGGGTTTCATCTGGTCCAAGTCTCAGCATCGTAGCGTAAATACGAAGGGAGAAAAAATATATTGAATTATGTGTCGAAAAATTTCCAAAATGGTCAAAAATTAACATCAAACACAAGTATCAACTGAAATCATGTCTATGACTCAGGTATCACAAAAGCATATAATAAAAACAATTATAAATAGTTATATACAACGAAAATAGTTAAAAAAAAAGTATTTTTTTTTGTTTTGTTTTTCATTTTTGTTCTTATTTGTTTATCGAATGATTTCCATGAAACTTATACACCTGACTGCACGTAAGCCTGTCTATAAGGGTGAAAATTTTGCAGGAAATTGGTTGATGTCAACTTGATGTCAATATATATATATATATATATATATATATATATATATATATATATATATATATATATATATATATATATATATATATATATGTATATATATATATATATATATATATATATATATATATATATATATATACATATATATATATATATGACGTACCTAATAGCCAGAACGCACTTCTCAGCCTACTATTCAAGGCCCGATTTGCCTAATAAGCCAAGTTTTCATGAATTAATGTTTTTTCGTCTACCTAACCTACCTAACCTAACCTAACCTAGCTTTTTTTGGCTACCTAACCTAACCTTACCTATAAATAAAGGTTAGGTTAGGTTAGGTAGGGTTGGTTAGGTTCGGTCATATATCTACGTTAATTTTAACTCCAATAAAAAAAAATTGACCTCATACATAGAGAAAAGGGTTGCTTTATCATTTCATAAGAAAAAAATTATAGTAAATATATTAATTCAGGAAAACTTGGCTTATTATGCAAATCGGGCCTTGAATAGTAGGCTGAGAAGTGAGTTCTGGCTACTAGGTACGACATATATATATATATATATATATATATATATATATATATATATATATATATATATATATATATATATATATATATATATACACAACTTTAGAACACTTTCCCACCAGGAGACTCAAACCCTAGCCAGCACAGAAGCCTTCCAGCAACTGGCATAACAGGTACGCCTTTAACCCACTGCACCACCGCTCAGACCCTTAAAAGAGATGGTAATTTTGGAGTATTTATACACACCAAAGACCACCATCTCCCAAGAGCACTAGAGCAAGTGAGGGGTCATTTTTACGTTTTTCATCAAGTCCCTGTTAATATGGGAGAACACTGTGTCTATGCTTGATGCACAACTCTCCTAAACACGAGAGAGTTTACACTTGCTCTAGTGCTCTTGGGAGATGGTGGTCTTTGGTGTGTATAAATACTCTGAAATTACCATCTCTTTTAAGGGTCTGAGCGGTGGTGCAGTGGGTTTAAGGTGTACCTGTTATGCCAGTTGCTGGAAGGCTTCTGTGCTGGCTAGGGTTCGAGTCTCCTGGTGGGAAAGTGTTCTAAAGTTGTATAATTTCACTCTCGTGTTTAGGAGAGTTGTGCATCAAGCATAGACAGTGTTCTCCCATATTAACAGGGACTTGATGAAAAACGTAAAAATGACACCTCACTTGCTCTAGTGCTCTTGGGAGATGGTGGTCTTTGGTGTGTATAAATACTCCGAAATTACCATCTCTTTTAAGGGTCTGAGCGGTGGTGCAGTGGGTTTAAGGCGTACCTGTTATGCTAGTTGCTGGAAGGCTTCTGTGCTGGCTAGGGTTCGAGTCTCCTGGTGAGAAAGTGTTCTAAAGTTGTAAAACTTCACTCTCGTGTTTAGGAGAGTTGTGCATCAAGCATAGACACAGTGTTCTCCCATATTAACAGGGACTTGATGAAAAACGTAAAAATGACCCCTAACTTGCTCTAGTGCTCTTGGGAGATGGTGGTCTTTGGTATGTATAAATACTCCGAAATTACCATCTCTTTTAAGGGTCTGAGTGGTGGTGCAGTGGGTTAAAGGCATACCTGTTATGCCAGTTGCTGGAAGGCTTCTGTGCTGGCTAGGGTTCGAGTCTCCTGGTGGGAAAGTGTTCTAAAGTTGTATAACTTCACTCTCGTGTTTAGGAGAGTTGTGCATCAAGCATTGACACAGTGTTCTCCCATATTAACAGGGACTTGATGAAAAACGTAAAAATGACCCCTCACTTGCTCTAGTGCTCTTGGGAGATGGTGGTCTTTGGTATGTATAAATACTCCGAAATTACCATCTCTTTTAAGGGTCTGAGTGGTGGTGCAGTGGGTTAAAGGCATACCTGTTATGCCAGTTGCTGGAAGGCTTCTGTGCTGGCTAGGGTTCGAGTCTCCTGGTGAGAAAGTGTTCTAAAGTTGTAAAACTTCACTCTCGTGTTTAGGAGAGTTGTGCATCAAGCATAGACACAGTGTTCTCCCATATTAACAGGGACTTGATGAAAAACGTAAAAATGACCCCTAACTTGCTCTAGTGCTCTTGGGAGATGGTGGTCTTTGGCGTGTATAAATACTCCGAAATTACCATCTCTTTTAAGGGTCTGAGCGGTGGTGCAGTGTGTTAAAGGCGTACCTGTTATGCCAGTTGCTGGAAGGCTTCTGTGCTGGCTAGGGTTCGAGTCTCCTGGTGGGAAAGTGTTCTAAAGTTGTATAACTTCACTCTCGTGTTTAGGAGAGTTGTGCATCAAGCATAGACACAGTGTTCTCCCATATTAACAGGGACTTGATGAAAAATGTAAAAATGACCCCTCACTTGCTCTAGTGCTCTTGGGAGATGGTGGTCTTTGGTGTGTATAAATACTCCGAAATTAACATCTCTTTTAAGGGTCTGAGCGGTGGTGCAGTGGGTTAAAGGCGTACCTGTTATGCCAGTTGCTGGAAGGCTTCTGTGCTGGCTAGGGTTCGAGTCTCCTGGTGGGAAAGTGTTCTAAAGTTGTATAACTTCACTCGTGTTTAGGAGAGTTGTGCATATATATATATATATATATATATATATTTATATATATATATATATATATATATATATATATATATATATATATATATATATATATATATATATATATATATATTTATATATATATATATATATATATATATATATATATATATATATATATATATATATATATATATATATATATATATGTCGTACCTAGTAGCCAGAACGCACTTCTCAGCCTACTATGCAAGGCCCAATTTGCCTATTAAGCCAAGTTTCTAATCCCACGACCAGATCTTGTGGTCGTGGGATTAGAACAGCGGGAGAACAGTAACCTTAGGCTGCTTAATAAGGTCGGTCGCCACGCTGTTGACCAGTCATGTTGGCGGACGAGCAAATAATAGCGTCAGACCCTCCCTCCTGCCACCAACTTCCGAGTCAGAGAGAGAGAGAGAGAGAGAGAGAGAGAACTCTCCAAGATGATTTAATCATTGAGAGTTTAAGTCTCTATCTGTTATTAAATTCGAGTTAACAATGTTAATTTAAATAGTTCATTTAAGTATTAGCTAAATTCTTATAGTTATATAATTTATAAGACGTGAAAGGAAATTCCTTTAGTTTCATAATTGTTTAAGATAGTGCGAGTGTCAGAGTCAGGCGGCGTCGGGCAGGCCCATGGAATGGCGTTATTTAACTACCAACTTCTGTAGTATGCAGTAGTTTGTTAATTAAACTTAAACAATGTGTGATCCTCATAAAGATTTAATTGAAAATTTTATTACCAGAGTTATGTTAATAAATATTTCCCCACATTCCTCGTGTCACATTAAAAGCCGCTGCGTCAATAGCGTTAATTTTCCTCCCAAGGCAAATATCTTTTGAACTCTGTTACCTGCACACTTTTCACTTTATAAGATTCTCTTGACTGTAACTAATCCATCGTCTCTGGTAAACGCTGTGTTGCTGCTATTGCTGCCGCGATACACAGTGGACAGTGGTGACGAAACAGTGCGCTCCTGAGGACGGTGGCGACGGGGCCGGATCCTCCTGCTCCAACCAGCGGACCACACTCTGCTCTGACATCTCCATCGTTGAGCGAAAGTAAGAATCTTGCTGTGATGGTCAGACACACACACACGGGTTACACTAACGTGTAGCATCACTTATTTCTCTCTGTTCAGACCTTCTTCGAATATGTCATCTCTCTATACTCTAAGCCATTTTCATATACCCAATGTTGCATCTATCAATACCCCTAAAGTAGCAGTTGCATATACCAAATGTTCCGTTTATAAATGTACACCATCTGCCTATACCTAATGAACCATCTATCTTTACTTAATGAGAAATTTGTCTTTACTTAATGAGAAATTTGTCTTTACTTAATGTTTCATCTACTTATTACCAATGTACCACCTAATTATATCCATTGAACCATCTACTTAAGTCATATGCACCATTTGTATATACCCAATATTCAGGTTATCAATTCCTTAAGTATCATTAAAACTCATTGCCTTATCTGTACCAAAGGCTCCCTCTACCTATACTTAAAGTACCATCTACCTACACCCAGTGCATCATGAACCTATTGAAATTATACCATATATATATATCTTACCAATATATCAAACTATACTTAGTGCAACACATAGGTATACTCAATGCACCTAGTGACAACAATAGGGATATTTATGTCAGGTTTCCTGGCATTGTCCGTATGCACTCTGGCTGTGGTATAGGAGTGGCTACCTCCAGCGCTTCTCTTCAAATGCAGAAAGAAGTGCATTTGAAGAGAAGCGTTGAAGGTAGAGCTTCTCCTATTCCACAGCCAGAGTGTATGTCCTCCTTTACCACGGCCAGAGTGCATGTGGGAAATGAGTAAAACCCTGACTAGATTCCAGTGGAAGCTTCAAGACTGTAGAGGAATCGAATAAATCTGAATACTATTATATTCTAAGTCAATGGCGATGAACACCAGTCCGAAAACTTTTATTCACAAGTCGAAAGACTCTTACACATTTAAATAATTTTTGTATAAAATAAAAATATATATTAACACACGTTCAAAAAATATAAATATTCAAGTCCAAAAAAATGATCTATAAACGAGTTAAAAAAAAATAGGTGTACACAGTCCAAACACTTGTGTGTCCCTCGGTCTCCAGGGTACCATCATTCCCTCCTTCCTAAGGCTTCTGTTCAATACAAGACTCTTGGGTCCCAATCAGATCGTTGATTGCTCAGCAATTTATGTTATTGTCAAATGTATGTATTCATCTATCTGGACTTACCTCTTCATACATATCTATTTATACTTAACCTTTCAGTTCCATACCATCTTTCCTTCTTATCTTCACAGCTCCATACCATTGTGTACCCACCTACTCATACTTCCCTTATGCCATGGGATTTATGGGAATTAATGGTGGAATATCAGTTTCAGGAAAAATCCATTGACGTGGGTCAGGCCTTGAAACACTCGTGAATGTGTGATTATCTCTTGTATTCCAATAATTCCATCCCATTTCTTGAACTTATTCCAGTGTTACTTTTATTGCAGATAGTTTTCTAGTCTATTCACATTTTGCTATTCATGGTAATACACATAGAGTCCAGCTTTCATATTATGTATTCTCGACTATGTGTACCCGGCTAGTCGTATTAAGAGTCCATCATCCATGTTGTGTGTATACTCTCCGATTTGCGTTTGTACGGATATTCCAAAACATTTCTCAACTCTTTTAGAGTGTGTAAGAGAGAGCGAGAAAGTGAGTACATGCAAAAGTGGATGAGACTGTGAGCGTAGGTCAGGATGAATGAGTATGAGCGATCGTGAGTGAATGTGCATAACTGTGAGTGGTTCCTGGAATTCTATAAAAGAATTAAGACCATCCCAACCATACTCACACTTCACCGTTTACTCATGCATTGTTGAATGTTTTTTCTGTGCTAGGGTGTAGAGGAGTAAAGTGAGCTTCTTTGACCCACCTCAATCATTTAGCTTCATTTCATCAGTTATTGTGTCTGTTTAATTTATCTACACCAGCTAGTGTATTATGATCTCAAGCTACAGGAGAAACGAGTCTGCCCCTGAGAGTTAGTCTGCAAGACCTGACCTAACTAAGAGGTCAAGGAGATATAGACCTGGTAATATACATAGTAAACACTTGATTAAATTTGACGAGTAGTTTAAAAGTATGGGCAGTAAGTAAAAATATAAATAAATGACTTGACATGAGATGTGGAGAAATTGCTGGAGGTGTGAGGCTCGCTTCTGAGGACGTTGACTTCACTTGAGATGAAGAAATCGTGAGGGGAGGTCGTGCTCCGTCGAGCCCCTGTTGAGGAAGAACCCCTGATTATTATACCGTCAAGAAGAAGGAAGTGGACAGACGTCTCGCTTGTGGAATAAGTTTGTGGACGTGTCAGCTCAAGTCGTCAACTGCAGAAAGAGTGTGGAGCAGTTTAAAGCAGTTCTGTTTGCAGCCGAGGGCGCCCTATGTGTCGACCACTCAGTCAGTAAGAGCCGCGAGTGGACCAATTCTGTGGTAAGCTCATTTTAACCAGTTAAAAGTGATTGCCTGTAGTTGATCTTGTGCACAGAGGCCGTAGCAAATGTTTATTGATATGTTAGGCATGTTTTGATAAGGCAGAAAGCCTAAATAAGAGAATAGAGACGAGAGTACCAGCTGAGGTATGGAGCTGCTCATCCTCTCTAGTCGAGATCTTGGACGCAACTGAGGGCAGGCGCCTGGCGAGTCTCCCAGGGCGGAGGATGAACCCGTCCAAATGTGGAGGATTCACCTCACAGTATGTGGGAAGCAGGGAGATGTCGGATGGAGATATTTATTATGTGTAGTTTATTTTAGTTATATGTTTGTAGAGGAACATCTTTATTTGGCGTGTCAATGGGTTGCAGGTTTGTCTAGGGAAAGGAGTTGCTGAGAACTTCGAGCCAGTAGGCGCCTGACAGCTGGGTGGACAGCGCTTCGGATTTGTAGTCCTGAGGTTCCGGGTTCGTTCTCCGGTGGAGGCAGAGACAAATGAGAAAAATGTTTCTTTCACCCTGATGCCCCTATTACCTAGCAGTAAATAGGTACCTGGGAGCTAGGCAGCCGCTACAGGCTGCTTCCTGAGAGGTATGTAACAAAAAGGAGTCCTGGTCGAGGACCGGGCCGTGGGGATGCTAATCCCCGAAATCCTCTCAAGATAACCTCAAAATAACCAGTAGAGTGAGTTAGTGGAAGGGACTCCAAGGCTGTTGAAGGAGTTGTGTACTCTGAGGAAGAGTAGCCCCCCACAGTGAGGAGTAGGACTTCGAGCTGTGAGGAGAAGTGGTGAAGAGGAGTGTCACGTGCTTCTGTAATACCAGTGGTGAAACACCAGTACTGTTCGAGGAAACTTCATTGTGTAGCAGCCTGGAAAAGCTGTAGAGGACTCTGGTAGATAATTGTGGAGGAACCTAAAGACGTTCAGGATAGTGAACCACCAGGTGTAGAGAGGAGGTTCTTATTGTTTACCTATAGGGAGTTTATGAAGTATTTGAGTGTCATTAGTGTGTATGACGCAGTGGGAGGTGACTGACTATTTTTTATATCGAGAAATGTTTATACTGGTGTCTATAGTGTTACAACCATTGACTGGATTTCCTTGTGTATATTTATATATGTTCTAGGGCTGATAGTGCCATATTGTATTACAAGATTTAACCTACTAAGTGAGGTTGGTAGCATAAGTGGCAAGCCAGGAGTTGTGCTACCACTTGATATAAGCAGCTGATAGAGTTCCGATGGGATTGGATGCAACCTGACCATAATAGCATAGAGTGTTGGAGTCATTATTGTATCTTGTATGTGTTGTACATGATCTCTGTATATTAAATGTTCATATCCAGCAGGTGTTTGCTATTGTCCTAGTGAGGCTTCCCAGAAAGTAGCAGAGAGAGAGAGAAAGAACCACAGCTGTGGACAGGGTGGTACAGAATTATAATTCGAAGAAAGATGGATTGAGGAGGTCATACCAAATAACGAGGCCAGTGTTGGGGCCGCACCCCTAAATGTGTAACGCTGAACACCTCTCGAAGAGCACGAAGCATACAGGGTGATCTCCTGACCGAAAGTATAAGATCTCTGTGGGTTTTGGTTGGTTGTACGGTAGGGACGTATGCATTCTACCTACAACACACGTAATAATATTTGGTGGAATTTCCGGAAGGGACAAACCATCAACTTGCAACAACATTATAATATTTGGGGGCCCTGTCCGGGAGAGTGAACTGACACACCCACACCATGTCCGAGATTGGACTGGTATACCCTTTGTGAAAATAAGCCTACATATTTCCAAATTATCATTGTGACCGTAGGTGTATATTCTCTCTCTTTGGAAGACTCACAAGACAGAATGGCAGCTGTTCTGAATTTTAGATGTTCGGAGAAAGACCTTGCCAGAGCTCAGAAGGACATTGATACAGGAGATGATGAAATTTTGCAGAATTGTACCCAGGAACAACTTTGATTGAGTGCTAGGATATATGGTATTAGGTTGAAATCAAACAGGGCGTCTAGGAAACGGAAAAAAATCAGGGCACTAACACAGGTAGACAGTGTAAGCATGTTCTGCAAAACTAGTGACGAGAAGATTCTGGACATGTGCACTAGGAGGCAGATAAGGATGTTGGAAGACCATTTTGGCCTAAAGGGTAGGCATGATAAGGTAGAGGATAGATGCGAGGCGCTGCGGACATGGTTAAGGGAACAAAAAGCAAAAGAAGAGAAGGAAGCAAAGCGCCAATGCGAGGAACAGGAAACAGTGCCAGCAAGGAAAGCACTGAGGCTCGGCCTCAGAATGAAAAGCCCGAAAGGTTGGAAGAAGTTTCAGAGGAAATGGATGATGTGCCAAGGGACGAAGGAATTAACGTAAACACAAGTAGCAGCAGGGAAAGCAACCTTGAGAGGCGCGAGGTGGAACCAAAGTTGGAACCAGAAGACAATGAGGTACAGCAGCAACGCAAGGAGAGGCAGGCTCGGCTCGAACAAAAGATAGCCAAAGCTGAGCAAGAGAAAGTCAAAGCCGAGCAAGAGAGAGCTAAAGCTGAGCAAGAGAAGCTAAAGCCGAACAAGAGAAAGCTAAAACCGAACAAGAAAAGGCTAAAGCTGAACAGGAAAAACTTAAAGTTGAACAAGGGAGAGAGTCAAGGCCGAAGAAGAAACAGCCAAAATTGAACTGGTTAAGATAAAAGTGAGGCCGCTAAAGCAGAACAAAAGAGAATTAAGACGGGCCGAAGAGAGAACAGAGTAAGAAGCGAGGTGAGATGCAGCAATTGCAGACCCAGAGGAGCCTGGGGTGTGAAAACTTTTGATAGATGGGCGAATAGACGCAAGGAACCTAAAACTCAGAAGAGTAAATCACACACTTCATCTGAAAGTGAGGATGAAGAAGTTAAACGAGAAACTAAATACGCTGAGAAGGCAAGAGTCCAGTCAAGCCCCACAGAGTACGAGTAGTGCATCTGGCCCGAGGAACTCCAATACTAGTGGGCAGAGTCAGAGCCACTCGGGAACATATAGGAAAGACTTCTCCCAAATGAGGTATTACAATTGTAACAGATTGGGTTACATGATGCGAGATTATCGGCAGGGCAAGAAAGTTGTGACCCTCGAGATGAATATTTTGATGTATCCAAGAACAAACCACAGCGAATAGAGTTGTTGAATGAGCGGTATAGCCCATTCATGAGCAAAGGCTGGATCATCATAGGAGGCCAACCTGAGGTAGAATTTTGAGCTTGATTGCGAGAAGCCTGATTGGGAATGATCGACTGTTAGCTGGCAGGAGGAAGATGAAGGTGAATGGGTTGTTGTCTGGGAGTGACATGCCCGTATGTACTGTCCAGCTAAGGTCGGAATATTTGTCGGCGGAGGTAATGTTGGGAGTATGCCCCGACATACCTGTTCCAGGAGTTCAGGTGATCCTAGGGAATGACTTGGTCGGAACGAAGATGTTGCCAAAGGTTATAGCACAGGCTGTGCCAGAGGGGTGCCCGGAAGGCCATGGCACAGATGGGACACCTGAGTGTGTGAACCTGATTGACATCCTAGGGGCTGAGTCAGGAGACCGCCAAGCCATTGAGTACCCTGTCTCGGTAGCGACGAGGGCAGAGGTGGCCGACGTGGAAGACATTGGTGAGGATGTGACAGTGTCGACCCCACCGATAGAAAATATCGACGTGGAGATAGCGTGGCTGTTTGGGGAAGGCCTAGCTCAGGAAAATGGAGCTTCGGTGAGGTCAGAAGTGAAGATGATCCGACCAAAGAAGAATAACCTGAAGAGAGTGGACCTACCTAGAGCCCAGCCCGCTGAAATTAAAAGTCGGAAGGTGGATGCAACTGTGCTGAGTAGAAGTCAAGAAGGATGTGGACAGACTGAGGACGGGAGTAGAGCGTCAAGTTGTCCACGAGCACAGAAGCATAGGGATAATGGAGTTAAGTTGTATGAGAGGTCAAGAGTTGACATGTTTCACAGGAAGCGTGGAGAAGAGGTAGTGAAGAAGAGTTATAGTCGAGAAGAGGAAGTGAGAAGAGAGAGTATGTGAAGAGGTATGCTTACGAGCACTCTGGAAGAGGTAGAGCGACAAGTGCGGTCGAGTGCTGTTGAGAGTAATACAGTGCTTGAAGAAATCTTGAGGGAACGAAGAAGAGATGAAGGAGATGAATTGGAGTTGTGTAGTAGAGTGAAGTGTGAGGAGAAGATAACGCAAGCATGGAGGAGTAGAAGAAAGCCGAGGATTCGATATAAGTCGAAGAGGATGAAGTCTCGGATAAATGAGGAGACGAAAGAAGGGATCATTGGTGAAGACGAGAGAGTGAAGTATGGTGACAAAAGACGCAAGTATGATGGCAGTAGATGGAAGCGTGGAGACGACAGAGTGAAGTACGTTAATATGAGACTGAAGTGTGAGTGTGACAGACCGAAGTACGAGGACGACAGAGGAGGTTCAGACGGTAGATGTCTGTCTCCGGACTTGAGGAATACAGAAAAAAAGAAGGAAACGGTGGAGGAAAACAGAAAGTAAAGTGGATTGATGGAATGCAGGTGTCCAAGGGGGACAGCCTAGCCAAGGTGTGAAAGAAGTCGGATCGCTTAAGAGAAGACCATGTGTTTGGCGAGTTGTGAGCCAGATGTTGCAAGATGCAACAAATTAATTATAGATTAAGAAGAGTATGTAAACAGATCAACCGGCCAAACAATCAGTTGGAGAACAAGACGATATGGTGGCTGATGCATTATCCCGAGCTTAGCCACTGGAATAACTCAAAATAAGGGGAGGGGAGTGTTATGATCTCAGGGTACAGGAGAAACGAGTCTGCCCCTGAGAGTTATTCTGCAAGATTTGACCTAACTAAGAGGTCAAGGAGATATAGACCTGGTAATATACATAGTAAACACTTTATTAAATTTGACGAGTAGTTTAAAAGTATGGGCAGTAAGTAAGAATATAAATAAATGACTTGACATGAGATGTGGAGAATTTGCTGGAGATGTGAGACTCGCTTCTGTGGACGTTGACCTCACTTGAGTTGAAGAAATCGAGAGGGGAGGTCGTGTTCCGTTGAGCCCCTGCTGAGGAAGAACCCCTGATTATTATACCTTCAAGAAGAAGGATGTGGACCGACGTCTCGCTTGTGGATTAAGTTTGCGGGCGTGTCAGCTCAAACCGTTAACTGCAGAAAGAGTGTGGAGCAATTTAAAGCAGTTCTGTGGGCAGCCAAGGGTGCCCTGAGTGTCAACAGCTCTGTCAGTGAGCACCGCAAGCAGACAGAATTCTGTGGTAAGCTCATTTTAACCAGTTAACAGTGGTTGTCTGTAGTTTCTCGTGTGTCCAGCGGCCGTAGCAAGTGTTTATTGATATGTTAGGCATGTTTTGATAAGGCAGAAAGCCTAAATAAGAGAGACGAGAGTACTAGCTGAGGTGCAGAGCTGCACGTCCTCTCCCATCGAGAACATGGAGGATACTGAGCAGCCGGCGTTTGGGGAGTCTCCCAGGGCGGAGGATGGATCCGTCCAAATGTGGGGGAGTCACCTCACAGTATGTGAGAAGCAGGGAAATGTCGGATGGAGACATTTATTATGTGTAGTTTATTTTAGTTATATGTTTGAAGAGGAACATCTTTATTGGCGTGTCAATGGGTTGTAGGTTTGTCAGGGGGGAAAGAGTTGCTGAGAACTTCGAGTCAGTTGAGTGAGTTAGTGGAAGAGACTCCAAGGTTGTTGAAGGAGTTGTGTAGTGTACTCTGAGGAAGAGTAGCCCCCACAGTGAAGAGTAGGTCCTCGAGCTGTCAGGAGAAGTGGTGAAGAGTGTCATGTGCTTCTGTAATAACAGTGGTGAAACACCAGTACTGTTCGAGGAAACTTCATAGTGTAGCAGCCAGGAAGAGTTGTAGAGGACCCTGATAGATAATTGTGGAGGAGCCTGAAGACGTTCACGGTAGTGAACCTCCAAGTGTGGAGAGGAGGTTCTTATTGTTTACCTATAGGGATTTGATGGAATGTTTGAGTGTCATGGCATGTATGACACAGTGGGAGGTGAGTGACTGATTATTTTTGGTATCGAGGAATGTGTATCCTGGTGTCTATAGTATTATAGCCATAGGCTGGATTTCCTTGCGTATATTTATAAAGGTTCTTGGACTGATAGTGCCATATTGTATTACAAGATTTAACGTACTAAGTGAGGTTGGTAGCATAAGTGGCAAGCCAGGAGTTGGGCTACCACTTGATATAAGCAGCTGATAGAGTCCCGATGGGATTGGATGCAACCTGACCATAATAGCAGAGTGTTGGAGTCATTACTGTATCTTTTGTGTTGTACATGTTCTCTGTATATTAAATGTTCATAACCAGCAGGTGTTTGTCCTTGTCCGAGTGAGGCTTCTCAGAAAGTAAAAGAGAAAGAGAGAGTGAGAGAGAAAGAACCACAGCTGTGGACAGGGTGGTACAGAATTATAATTTGAAGAAAGGGGGATTGATGAGGTCATACCAAATAAGGAGAGAGTGGGGGAGTCACAGCTGCTCGAACTGGGTGTGTGCACGTGACAACGAGGCCAGTGTTGGAGCCGCACCCCCTTAATGTGCGACGCTGAGCTCCTCTTCAAGAGCAGGAAGCGTACATTGTGATCTCCTGGCCGAAAGTATAAGTACTCTACGGGTTTTGGTTGGTTGTACAGTAGAGATGTACGAACCCTACCTACAACACACGTAATAATATTTGGAGGGTTTTCCGGAAGGGACAATCCATCAACTTACAACAACATAATAGGTGCCACTCCTTAGTTCAAATTACACCCACCAGATATCAGTAATGGTATACGACCTAACCGAAACTTGTACTAAGGACTTTGCAGTCTAAAATCTTTTTGCTTTTACAAATCTTGAGACAAAACTTTCGTCTCAATTGACAAATTTATTACGACGTAACAATCATTAATGTAAAGTCAAACTTTGCAAATCAATCTTCTTTCTGTATCATATCTATATTATCATTACTCTTTTATGTGGTAAGAAAATCAGCAAAATATTTTTGTGACATCGTCTTTACACAATGTCTTCTCGAAACATAACCGGTTTGTAACAACTTTCGATAATCAAAAATAGTCAGCATTTATTAAGACAACATATATGAAGACATTCTTTGTGCAGTGTATCGTAACTATTATCAGTGTTGTATGCATGATCAAGCTTATTAGTATTGCTTCTGTAACACCAACATTACTGTTCTTCAAGCAACAACACCAAAAATTCTCAACTGTATTTAATAACAAACTATACTTAGGTAACTTTTCTATATGACTTTTATGAAGTTGTAACAAATTTCTTTGTTAATCATTTTTGTCAAACTTTAAAAACAAAATTATACCAAACTTTTCTGTAGAAACTTTTAAAAACTTCTTCTGCAAAAACTTTCAAAACTTTTATCTATAACAAACTTTGCAATGTTTCTCGTAAGAATCTTTTCTGTAGGAAACTTTTTGAAACTTTGTATATTAATCTTATTTCTTTTACAAAGCTTTTCCTGCTAAGTATTTTAGAACTCTTTGCAACAAACTTTTCTGTAAGAAAACTGTCAAAACATTTAGTACTAATTTTTTTCTGTAGAAAGCTTTTCAGTGTCAATCTTTCAGAACATTTTGTAACAAACTTTTTCTCAATTAAAAGTTTCGAAACCTTTTGCAACAATTTTTTTCTCAGTGTTAAGAGCCCCGAACATTCATTAAACACTCCGCTCACCTTACACAGTGTTCCCCCATGCTCACCTTACACAGTGTTCCCCCATGCTCACCTTACACAGTGTTCCCCCATGCTCACCTTACACAGTGTTCCCCCATGCTCATCTTACACAATGTTCCCCCATGCTCATCTTACACAGTGTTCCCCCATGCTCACCTTACACAGTGTTCCCCCATGCTCACCTTACACAGTGTTCCCCCATGCTCACCTTACACAGTGTTCCCCCATGCTCATCTTACACAATGTTCCCCCATGCTCATCTTACACAGTGTTCCCCCATGCTCACCTTACACAGTGTTCCCCCATGCACACCTTACACAGTGTTCCCCCATGCTCACCTTACACAGTGTTCCCCCATGCTCACCTTACACAGTGTTCCCCCATGCTCACCTTACACAGTGTTCCCCCATGCTCATCTTACACAGTGTTCCCCCATGCTGACCTTACACAGTGTTCCCCCATGCACACCTTACACAGTGTTCCCCCATGCTCACCTTACACAGTGTTCCCCCATGCACACCTTGCACAGTGTTCCCCATGCTCATCTTACACAGTGTTCCCCCATGCTCACCTTACACAGTGTTCCCCCATGCTCACCTTACACAGTGTTCCCCCATGCACATCTTTCACAGAGTTCCCCCACGCACACCTTACACAGTGTTCCCCCATGCTCATCTTACACAGTGTTCCCCCATGCACACCTTACACAGTGTTCCCCCATGCTCACCTTACACAGTATTCCCCCATGCTCACCTTACACAGTGTTCCCCCATGCTCACCTTACACAGTGTTCCCCCATGCTCATCTTACACAGTGTTCCCCCATGCTCACCTTACACAGTGTTTCCCCACGCACATCTTACACAGTGTTCCCCCATGCACACCTTGCACAGTGTTCCCCATGCTCATCTTACACAGTGTTCCCCCATGCTCACCTTACACAGTGTTCCCCCATGCTCACCTTACACAGTGTTCCCCCATGCTCATCTTACACAGTGTTCCCCCATGCTCACCTTACACAGTGTTCCCCCATGCTCATCTTACACAATGTTCCCCCATGCTCATCTTACACAGTGTTCCCCCATGCTCATCTTACACAGTGTTCCCCCATGCACACGTTACACAGTGCTCCCCCATGCACACCTTACACAGTGTTCCCCCAGGCACACCTTACACAGTGTTCCCCCATGCACACCTTACAGTGTTCCCCCATGCTCACCTTACACAGTGTTCCCCCATGCACACCTTACACAGTGTTCCCCCATGCACACCTTACACAGTGTTCCCCCATGCACACCTTACACAGTGTTCCCCCATGCACACCTTACACAGTGTTCCCCCATGCTCATCTTACACAGTGTTCCCCCATGCACACCTTACACAGTGTTCCCCCATGCACACCTTACACAGTGTTCCCCCATGCTCATCTTACACAGTGTTCCCCCATGCTCATCTTACACAGTGTTCCCCCATGCACCCGTTGCACCTCTCCTTCTCTTGACACACATCAGAAGAACGAAGCCCATAATTGTCAACTTTGTCACTCGTCATTAGATTATTTAAAATGTGTCACTGACTACCTTCAAGAGTTGCATGATACTCAGGACTGCCTAACTAGGTCAACACAATTATAATACAATAGTATTTGCCTGCTAGAACATGTACCTGCAATGGGCATTACATTACTCTCCACAGAAACAAAATAAATCAGACATTTTACAATAATAAATATTTTGTTTTTGTTGCAGACGACGTCAGAAGAGAAACTGGAATTTTTACAGAGAAATGATGGCCAAGGCTTTGCGTGAAGCTATGCAACTCAATCCAAATAAAACTGGAGCTATCCAACATAATCAAAATTTAGGTTCAATACCTGACTAATAAAATTGCGTGAAGTTATGCGAAAACACTTACAGACATATAGAGATGCAATCTGACAGAATGATATACTGGCAGACAAATTTTCATTCATAATAAATTAATATAAATAATTAAATATATATATATATATTAATATAAATAATTAAATATATATATATATATATATATATATATATATATATATATATATATATATATATATATATATATATATATATATATATATATATATATATATATATATATATATATATATATATATATATATATATATATATATTTAATCCGCTTGACCATCACGACCGGACAAAAGGAAGTGATAGCCGAAGCTATTTGAACCACTTCCCCGCCGGCACTCGGATGGTAATCTTGGGCATAGCATTTTATCAAATCACCTCATTCTTTGGGGCACACGTGAGGAACACAAATGCAAATAAGCCTGATTGGTCCCCAGGACTATATTCAACTGAAAACCCCAGAAGAAAACTGAAAAACCCCCTCACACCCCAGAAGTGACTCGAACCCATACTGCCAGGAGCAACGCAACTGGTATGTACAGGGACGTACATATGTCCCTGTATGTACGTCCCTGGTATGTACAGGGACGTACAGCTTCGGCTATCACTTCCTTTTGTCCGGTCGTGATGGTCAAGCGGATTAAGGCGTCCCTGTACATACCAGTTGCGTTGCTCCTGGCAGTATGGGTTCGAGTCACTTCTGGGGTGTGAGTTTTCAGTTGTATATAGTCCTGGGGACCATTCAGGCTTGTTTGCATTTGTGTTCCTCACGTGTGCCCCAAAGAATGAGGTGATTTGATAAAATGCTATGCCCAAGATTACCATCCGAGTGCCGGCGGGGAAGTGGTTCAAATAGCTTCGGCTATCACTTCCTTTTGTCCGGTCGTGATGGTCAAGCAGATTAAGGCGTCCCTGTACATACCAGTTGCGTTGCTCCTGGCAGTATGGGTTCGAGTCACTTCTGGGGTGTGAGTTTTCAGTTGTATATAGTCCTGGGGACCATTCAGGCTTGTTTGCATTTGTGTTCCTCACGTGTGCCCCAAAGAATGAGGTGATTTGATAAAATGCTATGCCCAAGATTACCATCCGAGTGCCGGCGGGGAAGTGGTTCAAATAGCTTCAGCTATCACTTCCTTTTGTCCGGTCGTGATGGTGAAGCGGATTAAGGCGTCCCTGTACATACCAGTTGCGTTGCTCCTGGCAGTATGGGTTCGAGTCACTTCTGGGGTGTGAGTTTTCAGTTGTATATAGTCCTTGGGACCATTCAGGCTTGTTTGCATTTGTGTTCCTCACGTGTGCCCCAAAGAATGAGGTGATTTGATAAAATGCTATGCCCAAGATTACCATCCGAGTGCCGGCGGGGAAGTGGTTCAAATAGCTTCGGCTATCACTTCCTTTTGTCCGGTCGTGATGGTCAAGCGGATTAAGGCATCCCTGTACATACCAGTTGCGTTGCTCCTGGCAGTATGGGTTCGAGTCACTTCTGGGGTTGTGAGTTTTCAGTTGTATATAGTCCTGGGGACCATTCAGGCTTGTTTGCATATATATATATATATATATATATATATATATATATATATATATATATATATATATATATATATATATATATGTCGTACCTAGTAGCCAGAACGCACTTCTCAGCCTACTATGCAAGGCCCGATTTGCCTAATAAGCCAAGTTTTCATGAATTAATTGTTTTTCGACTACCTAACCTAACCTAACCTAACTTTTTCGGCTACCTAACCTAACCTAACCTATAAAGATAGGTTAGGTAGGGTTGGTTAGGTTCGGTCATATATCTACGTTAATTTTAACTAAAATAAAACAAAATTGACCTCATGCATAATGAAATGGGTAGCTTTATCATTTCATAAGAAAAAAATTAGAGAAAATATATTATTTCAGGAAAACTTGGCTTATTAGGCAAATATATATATATATTATATATATATTATATATATATATATATATATATATATATATATATATATATATATATATATATATATATATATATATATATATATATATATATAATATGTGTGACAGCATATTCCGTATTAACAATTTTCTGATTTAGGGCTTCTATCCCTCTTACTAGTGCTCTTCATCAGGGTTAAGCTGGAAGAGGAGTTCACCAGAAGTCATGTTCGTTTTCAAGATGAAGAAAAAAAATTGAATAACTGAAGAATGCATTACGCTTATTATAAAATCGCACAACGTTTGAACCTTCATGGTTCATTCTCAAGTGATGTTACAGTGATTGATTGATAAAGATTAAGCCACCCAAGAGGTGGCACGGGCATGAATAGCCCGTAAGTGGTACAATTTTTTTTTTTTTTTTTTTTTTTTTTTGCCAGTGTTCTGAGGTTGCATTTAACCATCAAGCTGTTATCGTGGGGGAGGATACTGCTTCACAGTCTTTATGAGGGTGTCCAGCTGCTGGACACCTTTGTTGAACAGGAGAGTGGCTGTGTTGATGGCTTCAAGGTGGCCACTGCATGATTCAGGAACTCTTAAAGCTCTTCTAAGGTCTTTGGTTGCTTCACATTCCAGAAGATAGTGAAGTAATGGCTTTTCTGTGACAGTTTGGCAGAAGATGCACTCTCTCTGTCGGGGTTCACCAATCTCCCAATTGCATCTGTAACCTAGACGTAGTCTATATAGCCTAACTGTTATTTCCCTGTGGATTCCTTTTGGGATATTTAACCTTTCTAATTTGGTTGCCTGAAGATACCATGTTGCAGATGGCGAACCTTCAGCTATTCTCTGGTGTAGGTCGGCTTTGTTGAGATGTGAGAGTTTTTTGGTGATGTTTTTTATGTTCTCTAGGCTGGGTTGAATTGTTTTATGTATCACTGGATGACGAGTTGCCAATTTAGCAATTTCATCAGCTTTTTCATTTAATGGGATGGGATCCAGTTTAAAGTTATGTTGAGGCCTTTGCCTTTAGCGACTGCTCCTTGATACAAAATGGTGGTAATTATTTCCACATTATCTTTCCACTGTTTTTGTCCTAGTATTTGAAGTGCAGCTTTTGAGTCTGTGTGTATGATTGCATTTTGAGTGTTTTGTGCAATCACATATGCGAATGCCTGTTGTATGGCGAACAGCTCAGTTTGGGTTGATGATACTAGTCCTCCCAGTCTCCAATATGCCTGAACGCTGGTCGTGCAAAGAGCAGCGCCAGCACTCTCATTTTCTGTGTCCACCGATCCGTCTGTGAAGATGTGGGTGGCTCCTGCTACTGCTATGCTATACATTTGCTCTTCTATTATGCGCCTTAGGATTGTCAGATCATAGGCAGCCTTTTTCATTGGGAGACTTTCTATTACTATTTTGAAAGTAGGCTCTTCCCACGGCGCGGAAGGAGTGTAATTTGGGTGTGGATGATCACCCTCTCTATCAAGAATCATGTTTTTTAAATGTAGTCTGTTTAGGACTTTTCCTGCTCTTGCAACCCAAGAGTTTCCATTGTTTTGGCCTAGTCCAACCACCAAGGCCTGCCGTACTGGGATTGGATCAGAAGAAATAATTATCTTACTGATAATTGTAGCTGTCCTTTGTGATATTCTTTCTTGTAGAGAGGGCAAACCCGTCTCCAGTCTAAGAGTTTCAAGCCTGGTCCACATGGGGGCTCCCAGTGCAGCTCTCATAGCATTGTTTTGGGCAACTTCAAGCTTTTTCCACTGTTGGTGTGATAGATTTGTGAGTGCAGGTGCGGCATAATCGATCACTGATCTGACTGCCTGTACATAGTATGTGCGAAGGACTTGCAGATTGGCTCCTCCAGAAAGGGAGGTTAGCGACCTGAGGATTGCCGTCCGGGCCGCAGTTCGCTCTCTCAGGTATGTGACCTCAGCATTAAAATTCATGTGTGTGTCCAGGATGATTCCTAGATACTGATAGGTGTCGACCCATTCTATTGGTTGACCCTGTACTGTGAGTTGGATGTTGGGCTTCGCTATTTTTATGGGCATGGCCTTTGACTTTGAGGGGTTGAGTTTGATCCCAATCTGTTTTGCCTCTTTACTGATGCAGTCTAAGCATTTGGGTGCAAGGCGCGCCGCATCCCTTCCTTTTATGATGATGACAAAGTCGTCCGCGTAGTTTAGCAGCCTGCAGTGATGTGGGAGTTTTAACCTCATTATTCTTTCCATTAAACAGTTGAAGAGAAGAGGGCTAAGAATACCTCCTTGCGGTGTACCATTTTCATGTCTTTTGTACTCAGAGACTGTGCCATGAAGTTTTACTCTTGCTTCTCTGTTTATGAGACAGTTTTTGGTCCAGGAGAGCAGGTTGCCTCTGACCTCTTTGTCAATGAGGCAGCAGAGAATAGCTGGGGCGCTAGCCAGTTCAAAGGCTTTTTCGAGGTCCAGGAATATCAGCATTCCTGGTCTGTCATTCAAGTGGGCTAACAGAGTTGTAATACATTCCACTGTGCCAACCCCTCTTCTATAGGCATACATATCATGGTGCAGTTTAGGCATTTTCCACTCCAGTCTGTTGAGTGCCATTCTGTCAGCCGTCTTGGCTGCACAGCTTTGGAGAGAGATGGGCCTGGGATTAGCTGGATCTTTGGGTTTTGGGATCGGCACTATGTCTGCTCTATTCCAAGCAGAAGGTCTAGTTTGAGAAGTCCAGGCTAAATTAATTAACCTTAGGTATGCAGCGTCTCCCTCTGGGCCGAGGTTTCTAATCATTTTATAGGTTATTTTGTCGGCTCCAGGGGATGTATCCTTGGAGTTTTTCTTAGCCCGATTGAGCTCATCCAGTGTGAAGGGGGCATTAGTGTCAAAGACTTCTTCACATGCTGTAAGGATTCTGTGCCACCTTTCTTCCTCTAGTCCGGTCTGTACTGCTAATACATCTGGTGGAAGTTGATTGCTGGCTGCTCTCTCTGCAAACCTGGTTGCCAGTACTTCGGCTTCCTGTTGAGGATCTTTGGGGTGTGGAGCTTTAGGTGTTTTATTCCCTTTGGCCCGGTGAATTTGCTGCCACATCTCCCCGAGAAAGGTGTGTTCATTCAGGTGTGAACACCATTCTAGCCACTTTTGTTCTTTTATTTGTCTGGTCTCTCGATGTACATGTTCCTTGACCTCACAAAGTAAGATCCTGTTGCGGTCACTTGGCTGCTTTTTGTACAGCTTTCTTGTTCTATTGAGTCTATGGTTGAGTTCTTTGACACGTTCGCAATAGTACCAATGATCTTTATGGTGTCCGGTGGACTGTTTTTTCAGTGGGATTGAGTGGTTGGCTGCACTTTGAATCGCTTTGACAAATTCTTGTTCTGCCTGATTAATGTCTTCGGGAAGATCATAGTTTCTTTGCCACTCTGAAATGAGGTTTTGAAATCGGTCCCAGTTTGCTAAAGCAAAGTTCCAGGCTTCAGATGGAGGCGGAGGTGGGGTGGGTAGGTCTAACTGAAGATCAATTTGGACCCCATAGTGGTCGCTTGTGAGTGTGGGCTCAACTGACCATGTTGCTGCATCTCTTACCCGACAAACACACACCGAAACTACGACGTTGGTACAACGTTCGAACAAGTTTTAACACCTCCTAACCAGTTATAACAACCAATATAGCAAGTTGTAGCAACCTTCTAATACGTCATAAACACATTAAGCCAAGATGTCACAACTTTATTACAAGTTGTAACAAGCGGAAAATAGAGACAGTTTCGGTTTGTGTTTCCAGGGTTAGGGAGGCTGAAACGAAGGTTAGGTCTAATCTGCCTCCTTGGATGTGAGTAGGTTCATTCTTGTTTAGGATTAGTATTTCTGGAATCTGGTCCAGTAGATGTGTAATGTGTATGCCGGCTTCATTTGTTTTGTTCGAGCCCAGTGCCAATCGATGATGGGCATTAAAATCTCCACAAATGATTGTGTTTGTTGTTGTCGCGTGTCCAAATAACACAGAGAGATCCATTTCGGCTTGTGGAGACCTGTACACATTGAACACTTCAAGTTTGTCGTGTCTTAGCTCAATGGTGACTCCCATTACCTCTGTCCCTGCTCCACAATTGGGTGGGCTGGTTATGGATTTGGAGATCAGGTCACTTTTTACATAGATTGCACATCCCCTGGATTGCCCATTGATCCATGGAAGGAAGAAGCCTCGATAGCCTGAGATTTTAGGTTCTAATCCGGCTCGAAGCAAGCTCTCCTATAGTATCAGGATGTCTATGCCTTTGGTTGCTGTTATGCATTGCAAGTGTTGCAATTTTGTGCGCAGTCCTTGCGCATTCCATTGCAGGATCTTTAGAATTCTAGGTTCTTGGAATGTGCTGATAATTCCGTGGTATCCATGGAGTCTGATGAACACGCCATGGAAGTTGCAATTGGGGTATAGGTTCTTAGTGGTCCTGAAATTGCCTCATCAATGTCGCTTTCCGACGACCTGGACTCTATCTGCTTTTTATGGGGGTGCCTCTTGCCCTGCTGTGTTGACGGTATGGATATTACATCTTCGAATTTTTTGAGCTTGTGCTCAATTGTCTTCCGAGTCTCTGTGGTTTGCTTGATTCCATGTGAAGACAGCAGACTTTCGATTAACTCAGTGACCAAAGTTTTGAGCATTGGCCAGAGAGCGTTCAGTTCAGTGGGAGCACTATTTAATGTTGTGCAGGTTGAGGGCCTAGTGGCTTTTAGACCCTTCTCGGTGGTAACTTTGGCACTGGAATTGCTACTCCTTTTGGCCCCAGTGTGCTTGCTGGATGAAATGGGTGGCCGACTGCTTTGAACATGAGTCTTGTGTCCTCCATCTTTCTTTTTGTCCTGTACTGTCTTCTCACCCTTCACCATGGCCGATGGTGAAGGGCCGTGTGCCCCCTCTTCCTGAATGGGTAGACCCCACGCGGTTTTAGTGGGCATGGGAGCTGGTATTCGTTTTGGTGGGGGTTTCGGCTCCGCTGTTGGCGTGGTGGGGTTCGTTTGAAGCCTTTTGAGCCTTTCAGGGCATTTCAAGTTCCAGGCATGATGTGCCTTGGAACAATTTGGGCATTTTGCCTGAACAGGGTGGTTTGCCTTGAATTTATCAATACAAGTTTTTGTATCATGGGACTGGCTGCAGACTCCGCACCTCACTGGGCGTTGGCAGCCATCTTTGTGATGCCCAAATCTCTGACATCTAAAGCATCTTAGGGGTTCTGGGGTGTAAGGCCTGTGTTGGAACACGCCCCAGATTCCAAGGTCAAGTTTTTCCGGGATCCGTCCTCTTACTGTGAGAAGGACTTGTCGAGTTTCTTGTTTTGTTCGTACTTGGCATCTCTCTGCTGACACCACATAGTTCAGCTTTTCGAGATGGCCAAGGGCCATATGCAAGGGATAATGGAGGACAATGACTTTACTTATTTTATCCTCTGGTTTCAGTTCCTCACATTTTGCGTAATTTTTTAGAATCGTAGCGGCCGACTCGTCTTTTGGCCTCAGAATGTATTCTCCTTTGAGATTAGGTTTTGCCCTGACCTGGAGCTGGGGGTACTCTTTTTCCAGGTCCACTACAGTAGCGTAGGAAGACTTACCTTCCGTGTGCTGCACTTTGAAGACCGGAAACGTAGGTCTAGTCTGAGGCGCTGGGAGAGCTGGAGAAGCTGGAGAGATTAATGGGCGATGGGTCGTCATGGAGTGGCATGTCCTGTTAGCCTTAGTCACGTGATGCCACTCGCCGTCACTTTCGGAACTGGTGTCCATTATCGATGGTTACAGTACTGAACATTATATTTTATACTAAATGTGGGTCAGGTGAACATAAATGGATCGAACAATGGGGTCAGGTATAAACAAAGGGTATACATGGGGTAGACATTTACGGGCTATTCATGCCCGTGCCACCTCTTGGGTGGCTTAATCTTTATCAATCAATCGGGGTAGACATGAAGAAGAAAAGAAGCTAAGGATCAGAAGGTTAAATAGGGTACATACAAAAATTAATCAAGCGTAGTGGGCGCTGTTTGTCGAGCAGTGTTTTCTATGTTGGCATCTTGACGTTCTGGTGTTGTTCTTACTCTCATGGTGGGTACAGTGAATTGTTCCGTAATTTGAGTATTTATGGTAGGTTCTACTTTTATGTGGATTGCTTCAAGAATTTGTAATCTTCTTACATCTTGGGTTTTGTCTATTACACAAGTGTTTTTATTCAACATTTCTCGTGTTAAGGTGATGTCAGGGGCTTGTCTTATGTGATTTCTGGGGACACCGGATTGAAGATTGTTTTGTTGAATATTATCAGGTTTATGTTTTGGTTAGGAGTAATGCTTTTTACTCATTTACGAATTATTTTTTTCATTACTCTTTCCTGTTTTATATGTTCACTGTGCATGGTTGATTTGTAATATAATTTTATTGGAGGTATTGTGGTTTCTGTTCTAGGATCAGGATTGTACCAAGTGTCCAAGTGACTTCTTATAGCAGCGTTTATTTCCGTATTGCTATATCGATTGTTCACCAATACCTGAATTATTCTTTCAAACGAAAGTTTGTTTGAATGTACCCCTCTAACTCTTCTGTCTTCCAGCGACGTGAGGTTTAATTCCCATAGTCTCTCTTCGTAGCTCATACCTCCCGGGTACTAGTCTGGTGGCAATCCTTTGAACCTTTTCCAGGTTAGTCTTGTGCTTGACTAGATATGGACTCCATACTGGGGCTGCATACTACAGGATTGGTCTGACATAGGTGATATACAATGTTCTGAATGATTCATTATCCAAGTTTCTAAATGCCGTTCTTATGTTGGCCAACCTGGCATATATATATATATATATATATATATATATATATATATATATGTCGTACCTAACAGCCAGAACGCACTTCTCAGCCTACTATCCAAGGCCCGATTTGCCTAATAAGCCAAGTTTTCATGAATTAATGTTTTTTCGTCTACCTAACCTACCTAACCTAACCTAACCTAGCTTTTTTTGGCTACCTAACCTAACCTTACCTATAAATATAGGTTAGGTTAGGTTAGGTAGGGTTGGTTAGGTTCGGTCATATCTCTACGTTAATTTTAACTCCAATAAAAAAAAATGACCTCATACATAGAGAAAAGGGTTGCTTTATCATTTCATAAGAAAAAAATTATAGTAAATATATTAATTCAGAAAAACTTGGCTTATTAGGCAAATCGGGCCTTGAATAGTAGGCTGAGAAGTGAGTTCTGGCTACTAGGTACGACATATATATATATATATATATATATATATATATATATATATATATATATATATATATATATATATACATATATGTCGTACCTAGTAGCCAGAACGCACTTCTCGGCCTACTATGCAAGGCCCGATTTGCCTAATAAGCCAAGTTTTCCTGAATTAATATATTTTCTCTAATTTGTTTCTTATGAAATGATAAAGCTACCCATTTCATTATGTATGAGGTAATTTTTTTTTATTGGAGTTAAAATTAACGTAGATATATGACCGAACCTAACCAACCCTACCTAACCTAACCTAACCTATCTTTACAGGTTAGGTTAGGTTAAGTAGCAAAAAAAGTTAGGTTAGGTAAGGTTAGGTAGGTTAGGTTGCCGAAAAACAATTAATTCATGAAAACTTGGCTTATTAGGCAAATCGGGCCTTGCATAGTAGGCTGAGAAGAGCGTTCTGGCTACTAGGTACGACATATATATATATATATATATATATATATATATATATATATATATATATATATATATATATATATATATATATATATATATATATATATATATATATATGTCGTACCTAGTATACCTAGTAGCCAGAATGCACTTCTCAGCCTACTATGCAAGGCCCGATTTGCGTAATAAGCCAAGTTTTCATGAACTAATTGTTTTTCGACTACCTAACCTACCTAACCTAACCTAACCTAACTTTTTCGGCTACCTAACCTAACCTAACCTATAAAGATAGGTTAGGTTAGGTTAGGTAGGGTTGGTTAGGTTCGGTCATATATCTACGTTAATTTTAACTCCAATAAAAATATTTTTATCTCATAAGTAATGAAATGAGTAGCTTTATCATTTCATAAGAAAAAAAATAGAGAAAATATATTAATTCAGGAAAACTTGGCTTATTAGGCAAATCGGGCCTTGCATAGTAGGCTGAGAAGTGCCTACTATGCAAGGCCCGATTTGCCTAATAAGCCAAGTTTTCATGAATTAATTGTTTTTCGACTACCTAACCTAACTTTTTCGGCTACCTAACCTAACCTAACCTATAGAGATAGGTTAGGTTAGGTTAGGTAGGATTGGTTAGGTTCGGTCATATATCTACGTTAATTTTAACTCCAATAAAAAAAAAATTGACCTCATACATAATGAAATGGGTAGCTTTATCATTTCATAAGAAAAAAATTAGAGAAAATATATTAATTCAGGAAAACTTGGCTTATTAGGCAAAACGGGCCTTACATAGTAGGCTGAGAAGTGCGTTCTGGCTACTAGGTACGACATATATATATATGTATATATATATATATATATATATATATATATATATATATATATATATATATATATATATATAGCTATATATATATATATATATATATATATATATATATATATATATATATATATATATATATACATATATATATATATATATATATATATATATATATATATATATATATATATATATATATATATATATATATATATGTCGTACCTAGTAGCCAGAACGCACTTCTCAGCCTACTATGCAGGGCCCGATTTGCCTAATAAACCAAGTTTTTATTAATTAATTGTTTTTCGACTACCTAACCTACCTAACCTAACCTATCCTAACGTTTTCGGCTACCTAACCTAACCTAACCTATAAAGATAGGTTAGGTTAGGTTAGGTAGGGTTGATTAGGTTCGGTCATATATCGACGTTAATTTTAACTCCAATTAAAAAAAATTGACTTCATACATAATGAAATGGGTAGCTTTATCATTTCACGAGAAAAAAAATAGAGAAAATATATTTATTCAGGAAAACTTGGCTTATTAGGCAAATCGGGCCTTGCATAGTAGGCTGAGAAGTGCATTCTGGCTACTAGGTACGACATATATATATATATATATATATATATATATATATATATATATATATATATATATATATATATATATATTTATATATATATATAAACATATATTGTAGCTATTAGCCAGAATGCACTTCTTGACCTACTATGCAAGGCCTGATTTGCCTAATAGGCCGAGTGATTTTATATATTTTCAATAAATTGTTTCCAACTAGTTTATTTTAATTATTATTAGTATATTATATTAGGAACGGAAATTATTGAAGTAGTTGTGTTAGTTTAGGTTATGTTTAGATAGGTTAGGTGAGGTTAGCTAGGGTTGGTTAGGTTCGGTCATATATCTATATTAGTTTTAACTCATATTTAAACCAATTAACTTATACATAATGAAACAGCCAGATTTATCATTTCATAAGAAAAAATTTGGAAAAATATATAAATTCTGGAAAACTTGGCTTATTAGGCCAATTGGGCCTTGCATAGTTGGTCGAATACGATGCATAATTTTAAGCTCTAAGCATAATTTTAATTGTTACCACTAGTTATTCCCATTATAAATTTGCTGTAACTGTACTATCTGTATCTACTCAACTATGTTATACCATTTGTCATACACTTTTACTTATAGCCATTAAGCAAATTTTGTGTTACTGTAAAATTTTACATCTTAATAATCTAATAATTTAATAAATAAATCCCCCCATACTGGCATGCGTTTTTCTCCCCGAAAAGAAAATTCTGGATTATCCTGCTCATGAATGAATTATGAATGTAAAAATTATTATGTAAATATGTATTATGTAAATGTATTATGTAAATATTATGTATTATGTATTATGTATTATTAAATTATGTATTATGTAAATATTATTATGTAAAAATGAATTATGTTTTACATCTATCCGGTGATATTGTTGTCAATCTTGTTATGTTGTGCATAAAAGTATGTAAATTTACCTTTATTAATGAGTATTATTTACAGACTTGGAATGGCAATAGGGAATCCTTTATCGCCATTGCTTTCAAACATATCTATATATATATATATATATATATATATATATATATATATATATATATATATATATATATATATATATATATATATATATATATATTTGTATATATATATATATATATATATTTGTATATTTTGGTAGCAGTCTTTCCTGTAGACATATATTATTAAATATGACCGAAAAAGTAAGATTAATAATTCTAACACGAATTTTCTCAATCTTTCGTACATTACGCTTCACTGTTGGAGGTAAATCAAAAATCAATTCTCCAAAATTCATTTTTATTTCTAGTCTGACGCGACACGGGCGCGTTTCGTAAAACTTATTACATTTTCAAAGACTTTAGTTCACAAATACACAACTGAATAGAACTTACGTATCTCCAATTTTATATCTACATTTGAGTGAGGTGGAAGGGGTGATGTGGCATTAAAACAAGACAGAACAAAATGTGGTATTAATAGGGTATTAATTTCATCAACACAAGACAGAACAAGAGTATTAATAGGGTATTAATTTCATCAACACAAGACAGAACACGAAACAATGGATATTGAATAGAAGTGTTTGTAGAAAGCCTATTGGTCCATATTTCTTGATGCTTCTATATTGGAGCGGAGTCTTGAGGTGGGTAGAATATAGTTGTGCAATAATTGGCTGTTGATTGCTGGTGTTGACTTCTTGATGTGTAGTGCCTCGCAAACGTCAAGCCGCCTGCTATCGCTGTATCTATCGATGATTTCTGTGTTGTTTACTAGGATTTCTCTGGCGATGGTTTGGTTGTGGGAAGAGATTATATGTTCCTTAATGGAGCCCTGTTGCTTATGCATCGTTGAACGCCTAGAAAGAGATGTTGTTGTCTTGCCTATATACTGGGTTTTTTGGAGCTTACAGTCCCCAAGTGGGCATTTGAAGGCATAGACGACGTTAGTCTCTTTTAAAGCGTTCTGTTTTGTGTCTGGAGAGTTTCTCATGAGTAGGCTGGCCGTTTTTCTGGTTTTATAGTAAATCGTCAGTTGTATCCTCTGATTTTTGTCTGTAGGGATAACGTTTCTATTAAAAATATCTTTCAGGACCCTTTCCTCCGTTTTATGAGCTGTGGAAAAGAAGTTCCTGTAAAATAGTCTAATAGGGGGTATAGGTGTTGTGTTAGTTGTCTCTTCAGAGGTTGCATGGCTTTTCACTTTCCTTCTTATGATGTCTTCGACGAAACCATTGGAGAATGGTTTTCTCCAATGGTTTCGTCGAAGACATCATAAGAAGGAAAGTGAAAAGCCATGCAACCTCTGAAGAGACAACTAACACAACACCTATACCCCCTATTAGACTATTTTACAGGAACTTCTTTTCCACAGCTCATAAAACGGAGGAAAGGGTCCTGAAAGATATTGTTAATAGAAACGTTATCCCTACAGACAAAAATCAGAGGATACAACTGACGATTTACTATAAAACCAGAAAAACGGCCAGCCTACTCATGAGAAACTCTCCAGACACAAAACAGAGCGCTTTAAAAGAGACTAACGTCGTCTATGCCTTCAAATGCCCACTTGGGGACTGTAAGCTCCAAAAAACCCAGTATATAGGCAAGACAACAACATCTCTTTCTAGGCGTTTAACGATGCATAAGCAACAGGGCTCCATTAAGGAACATATAATCTCTTCCCACAACCAAACCATCGCCAGAGAAATCCTAGTAAACAACACAGAAATCATCGATAGATACAGCGATAGCAGGCGGCTTGACGTTTGCAAGGCACTACACATCAAGAAGTCAACACCAGCAATCAACAGCCAATTATTGCACAACTATATTCTACCCACCTCAAGACTCCGCTCCAATATAGAAGCATCAAGAAATATGGACCAATAGGCTTTCTACAAACACTTCTATTCAATATCCATTGTTTCGTGTTCTGTCTTGTGTTGATGAAATTAATACTCTTGTTCTGTCTTGTGTTGATGAAATTAATACCCTATTAATACCACATTTTGTTCTGTCTTGTGTTAATGCCACATCACCCCTTCCACCTCACTGAAATGTAGATATAAAATTGGAGATACGTAAGTTCTATTCAGTTGTGTATTTGTGAACTAAAGTCTTTGAAAATGTAATAAGTTTTACGAAACGCGCCCGTGTCGCGTCAGACTAGAAATAAAAATGAATTTTGGAGAATTGATTTTTGATTTACCTCCAACAGTGAAGCGTAATGTACGAAAGATTGAGAAAATTCGTGTTAGAATTATTAATCTTACTTTTTCGGTCATATTTAATAATATATATATATATATATATATATATATATATATATATATATATATATATATATATATATATATATATATATATATATATATATATGTCGTACCTAGTAGCCAGAACGCACTTCTCAGCCTACTATGCAAGGCCCGATTTGCCTATTAAGCCAAGTTTTCATGAATTAATTGTTTTTCGACTACCTAACCTAACCTAACCTAAGTTTTTCGGCTACCTAACCTAACCTAACCTATAGAGATAGGTTAGGTTAGGTTAGGTAGGGTTGGTTAGGTTCGGTCATATATCTACGTTAATTTTAACTCAAATGAAAAAAAATTGACCTCATATATAATGAAATGGGTAGCTTTATCATTTCAAAAGAAAATAATTAGAGAAAATATATTAATTCAGGAAAACTTGGCTTATTAGGCAAATCGGGCCTTGCATAGTAGGCCGAGTACGACGTTCTAGCTAATAGGTTCCACATATATATATATATATATATATATATATATATATATATATATATATATATATATATATATATATATATATATATATATATATATATATATATATATGTCGTACCTAGTAGCCAGAACGCACTTCTCAGCCTACTATGCAAGGCCCGATTTGCCTAATAAGCCAACTTTTCATGAATTAATTGTTTTTCGACGACCTAACCTACCTAACCTAACCTAACCTATCTTTTTTGGCTACCTAACCTAACCTAACCTATAAAGATAGGTTAGGTTAGGTTAGGTAGGGTTGGTTAGGTTCGGTCATATATCTACGTTAATTTTAACTTCAATAAAAAAAATTGACCTCATACATAATCAAATGGGTAGCTTTATCATTTCATAAGAAAAAAATTAGAGAAAACATATTAATTCAGGAAAACGTGGCTTATTAGGCAAATCGGGCTTTGCATAGTAGGCTGACAAGTGTGTTCTGGCTACTAGGTACGACATATATATATATATATATATATATATATATATATATATATATATATATATATATATATATATATATATATTGTGATGGTAAAGCGTTGGTGTTCGGCTGTTTCAAAAGCTAGGGGCAGGGCCTCGTCACATTAGAGAGAAAAAAAGAGAAAAGCTGGAACTTTCGTCTGTGGTAAGGTAATGGGAAGACACACAAAACACAAGTAAATTTAACAATGAAATTTTAATTACGTTCGAAAAACAAGACATGAATAGAGTTAAGCATATAATATAAAAGATAAGTCAACAAACAAAACAATATGAATAATCACTGGCAAATGAAAAGTTACGTTAAGACAAGTGAGTTACAGTGATAGCAAAATAAATATGAATGGAGCTGGAATATTGGCTTCGAGCTGCCACCTCCCTTAGTACACGAATGCCAAGGCTTAGTCTACCAGCGAGAGATGTCAACTGCAAGGAGCACTGAGATATTCTGACAATACTGGGCCACTGCAGCCCAGACATCAACTTGTGGCGGAGGGCGGAGGGCAGGTGCGACGGGACACCAGCCAATCAGCGACAGGCAGGCAATGGACAAGCAGTTTGCCGGTTTACGGTGGCAGTAGGTAGCAGGTGTGCCGGTGTGCTGGATACGTTTTGCTCTCTGGGCAAAACGTTTTGGAGATACTTGCTGGACGTATCTTCTATATTATCTTTTGTTTTTACGTACTTTGTAGGGAAGAGCAGGCTCAATCTCTCTTGAAAGAGATTATCGACACAACTCTCCCCCGAAGCCTGCGGTTCTGGAAGAAGTACGTCGTCATGTGGTGGAGTAATAGGTGGAGTTGCTTCTACTTCATAAACTCTGGAGAGGGCGTCGGCTATGATGTTGTCAGAACCCTTGATATAGCGGATCTCCAGGTTGAAATCTTGTAGATATAAAGCCCATCGTAGAAGACGCTGGTTAGTTAATTGGGCTTGATGTAAGAAGCGGAGAGGGTTGTGGTCTGAGAAGATGGTGGTAGACCTGGCACCTTGTAGGTATGGAGCAAAGTGCTGGAGATTCAGGACGATGGATAGTAGCTCCTTTTCAATAGTGCTGTAGTTCCTCTGGTGGGGTTTCAATTTGTAGCTGGAGTAGCTGACAGGTAGAACCTCCTCGCCTCGTTGCTGCATCAGGACACCACCAATGCCGGTACCACTGGCGTCGACATGAAGGACGAAAGGCTTGGTGATATCTGGCGAGGCGAGAATGGGATTAGAACAGAGGAGGAATTTGAGTTGTTCGAAAGCAACGGTTTGCTGCATGGTCCAATTATACTGTTGCTTGGGACTAGTTAAAATGATTAAAGGCGTGGCGACTGTACTGAAATTTCTCACAAACCTACGGTAGTAGGAGGCAAGACCAAGGAAGCGCAGGAGCTGCTTCCTGGTGGTAGGCTGTGGATAATGCTGGATGGCTTGAGTGTGTGAGTCTAACGGAGCTAGGCTGCCACTCCCAATTACATGACCCAGATAACGCACTTTACCTTTCGCGAAGGTGGACTTGCCCAGGTTGATGGTGAGGCCGGCTGTCAGGAGCTTGGCGAACAGACGTCGCAGCTGGAGCAGATGTTCACTCCAGGTGTTGGATGCTACGACGATATCATCCAAATAGGCGTACGTGTTATCCAAGCCCTGGATGACACGGTTGACAGCTCTCTGAAAGGTGGCCGGGGCATTACATAGTCCGAAAGGAAGGCGTTCATATCTGAAAAGTCCAAAAGGAGTGATAAAGGCAGATATTTCTTTGGCTCGCTCCGTTAAACACACTTGGTAATACCCCTTAAGCAAGTCCACTTGGGACAAGTACTGGGCATTACCAATGGCGTCAAGAATGTCATCTATCCTTGGCAAGGGGTATGCATCCTTGACAGTCACATTATTTAACTTATGGTAGTCAGTGCAAAGCCTCACCTTACCTTGGGGTTTTGGCACCAAGATACAGGGTGAGGCCCAGGGGGACTCACAAGGTGTAGCCAGTCCATGATCCAAGAGGTACTGCACCTCAGCACGCATGACTTCTTTCTTGCTAGGGCTGATTCGGTAGAAGGGTTGACGAATCGGCCGGGAGTCGGGGAGCAGTTGGATGTCGTGCTGGGTAACATTACACTCTTGGGGGTCATCTCGGAACAACTCCTGATGTTCTTTGAAGATCTTGACGAGAGGTGCACTATGATTATCCTGAAAATAGTTTGGAAGATCAGTAAGGATTTCCGAATTAGAAAGCGCTGACTCCTTGTCAGTGCTTTTGGGAGGAGAAGCAGGGAAGGTCTCACTGGATGTATGGTTCTGTAAAGGCAGAGTAATTAAGCATGACAGTGGGAGGAGTACCGTTATATAGCTTCAGGAGGTTGACGTGGCACAGCTGGGTCTTCCGCCGCCTATCTGGAGTCTCTAGAACGTAGTTATGGTTGTTTCTGCACTCCTTGATGCGGTAGGGTCCTGAAAACCTGTTTTGTAAAGGAGAACCTGGGATAGGGAAGTAAGCAATTACGAAGTCTCCCGGTTTAAATTTTCTTACTTTGCTGGTCTGGTCGTAATGAGTCTTCATTCTTTCCTGTGCTTTCAATAGATTATCTTGGGCAAAACTGTGGACTCTCTCTAGAATGTGTTGTAGGTTTTGAAGAAACTGAGGCACATTCTGATGCTCACTGAAGGTGGCATCACGTAGAGAGTCTTTGAAAGCCTTGAGGGGAGTATGGCACTTACGTCCGTAGAGCATCTCATAAGGAGATACTCCTAGGGACTCATTGGGAAGACTTCTATATATGCACATTATCAGGTCAATTTGCTTATCCCAATCCTTAGAGGTTTCATTACAAAACTTCTTCAGGAGTGCTTTAATAGTCTGATGACTACGCTCAAGAGAACCCTGTGAAGCAGGATGATAGGGGCTGGACAATACCTGTTTGATGTTGAACTCCTCCAGTGTCCTCTTGAAGAGATCACTGGTGAAGTTGGTGCCACAGTCGCTCTGAACCTCCCTTGGAAATCCATACTGGGTGAAGATCTTCAATAAGTGCTTCACAACCGTAGCAGCCGTAATGTTCTTTACTGGAACTGCTATGGGGAATCTGGTGGTAGGACACAGGATGGTTAAGATATAGGCGTTACCTGAACTGGTCCGAGGTAAAGGACCAACACAGTCTATAATAAGTCTGTGGAAATTTTCCGCAGGCACCTGTATGGGAATCAGTGGCGCTCTGGGAATAGAGATGTTCGGTTTACCTGCCATGTGACATGTATGACACTGTTTGACGTACTGTTTGACGCTATTTACCATACCTGGCCAGTAGTAGTCTTGACGGATTCCATGGTAGGTCTTGTTGAATCCGTAGTGGGAGAGTGCTCCGTGGGCCAGGTGTAGAATAGTGAGCCGCAGGTTGGCAGGAATCACAAGTTGTTCGACGTTGGCCCAATCGTCCTCCTCCTTCAGTTTACTGGGTCTATATCTGCGGTAGAGCAACTCGTTCTCTAGGAAGAACCCAGGAATACTGTAGGGTTGAGTCTCAGCCTGGAAAAATAATGGTGTCAAGGTAAGATCTTCCCTCTGTAACTTACGGAACTCCAACTTGGTCAGATTCGGGGGTAGTTTCTGAGGGTCTTGAGGGACAGCGGTGGCAGTAGAGTCAGCTAGCTGTGGTCGTGCGGCTTGTGCACGGGTGGTCACTAAAACTGAAGGAGAAACTTCATCACTCTCTTGAACCTTTGCTGGAACATACTCAAATATAGGATTATCCGTCACAGAGGTACACACCTGGGGTTTGTCCATGACGATCAGGTTGGTCGGTTGCAGGTCTTCTGCCAAGTCGTTGCCCAGGAGAAGTTGCACTCCAAGCATGGGAAAAGGCTTTTCCCTGACGGCGACTTGGACTTCTCCGTTCACGAAGGGACAATCCAGGTGGACTCTGGCGAGAGGATAAGGAGTGATAGCAGTGAGGTCAGTGATGAAGACAGTTTCTCCGGTGTAGGCGATGTTGGGCACAGCCGACTTCAAAATAATCGATTGTAGAGCCGCTGTGTCCCTCAAGATCTTCAATTTGAAACGTCCCTCCGGATTTGAACCGTTGGCAGAGACAGTTCCAGTATACAGGTGTTTACTGAAAAGAGAAAGATCATTAAAATGAACACCAACATTCATCACAGGCTTACCGGACTTAGGAGGAGTTGGTTTGGGTTTTGGCGTTTCGGTGGTTCCTTTGTATTGAGACTTACCACATTTATCTATGGTATGTCCATAGAGTCTACAATACTTACAGTACAATTTCGAGCCAGCTTGATCGGTACTCACTTTCTCGTAACTGTACCACGACTTCTTACTGGAAGGTGGTTCTGGTGTCAGCCAGTGGATGAGGCTATAAGTGTCAGCCGACTTAGCACACTTTAGGTAGTCGGTTTCTTCTTTATCTGCTAAATATAGACGGACAGGAGGCGGCACACGCCTCAAGAATTCTTCAACTAGCATAAGGTTGACGAGTTCTGCATTGGTAGAGACATGTGCTGCTTCCAGACATTTCGTAAAATATCTCCTTTTGGTATTAGCAAACTCTAGAAAGGTAGTGGTACTTGCCTTCAGGTGGTCACGTAATTTCCTTCGATAACTTTCGGTGGAAAGGAGGTAGGCGTCCAACACTGCTTGTTTCAGAGTCTGGTAGTCATTCTCAGACGCCAAAGTACTAAGTGTAACTGCAGCTCTACCTGTAAGATGTACTCTGAGAAGGGTGGCCCATTGGTCGGCAGGCCAACTAAGTTGATTGGCAAGGGTTTCAAAGGTGGTGAAAAACACGTCAACTTCTGTTTCTACGAATGATGGCATTAACTTACTTGCATGTGATATATTAAAACTGATGGGAAGATTGGCGGTAGCTTGCTGGCGTTGAGCGAGGTGTGAAGTTTCCAACACGAATTCTCGTTGACGACATTCCATAGTCAAAGTTGCTTGTTGTTTGTCATATTCGTGTTGCGTCTCCAAATGGCGTTGTTTTGTTTCAAGCTGTACTCGTTCCCGCTCACGGAGTAATGCAATCTCACGTTCTTGTTCTTCCTTCCTCAAGGCAGCCTCACGTTCTTGTTCTTCCTTCTTCAAGGCAGCCTCACGTTCTTGTTCTTCCCTTCGTATGGCAGCCGCTTCCCTTTGTTGTTCGAGGGCGTCCCTTTGCTGCTCGCGTTCGATCTTGGCCAGCTCTAGTCTGAGTTTCATCGTTGCCAAATCAGTTTTATCTGCAATAAAGTAAGTTTCGTGAGTTTCAGAGTCTCTCTTACCTTGCTCTAAGAAATGATCCAGTAACAGGTTGTGTATTTCATTTTTGTTGGCTTGGTAGGGAACTTCTAGTTGATACTCATGTGCAAGAGTTTGTAATTCAGTCCTCTTGGCACGACTTAAAGTCCCTATTTCACCTGCTGGATCTGCACGGAAAGCTTGGAGACGAAACATTGTGAAATTAGCAAATAAATGCACAACGAATATACTGTTGTGATATAGTGAATGTCAGAAACAGGACAACGTGGCAACTGGTACCTATCCTGTGGAATCTTTAACAATTAAAGTTAATTACAAGATGTTAAATGATTAATTAAATCAAGGTCGCAGGAAATCTTGTACCCGGTACTCATGTAAGAGGATAAGGGCAAGAAAATCCTACTAAACAAGCGAAACTGAGTTTCTAAAACAAATTAAACAGTTAATTGTCTCAAAAGTAAAATTGGTAGTCCAAGAATGTAGGCATACCTTGCCGAGTCTCTATAGGACATAAGCAAGTTTTTCCACTGAAATTAATATGATACTTACAGAATTAGCGAACTTTTGTGCTCTGAAAAAGAAAGCTAATTCCCTACCAATGTAGGTATCATCATCTCTGACCGACATGTAGGGGTGCGAGGTGTCAACTGGTGACGAGAACTGCTGCTGAGGTCCCAATTCAGCAACTAAAGTTCGTGCTAGAGGAACTATGGCCCTCTTTATCCTCCTACTGTCAGATTGCAGAAGATTAGGTGCACTTGACCCGGGGGCAGACCACAGTACCAGGGTACCAATATGATGATCTGTCGAAAATATGAGAAATATATTAGGGACAAAAGATGGTAAACACGAGTAATATCACGGAGGGAGAGATGACCAATTAAGAGAATGACTGAGGCCTACAGTCACCATGTAATCCAAAGTTGTCTCACCTTCACCATGTGCTACTCTCGGAATGCACAATACACACAGCACCATACAAAAATAAAATTGAATATGAAAAATAGTAAAAAGCTACATTACCAAAGCCAAATACGCTTACCATAAATTTACTACTTGGCACCAGTACCTGAGTGAAGCTCCCGGACAGGCCCCCACTTTAATGTGACGGTAAAGCGTTGGTGTTCGGCTGTTTCAAAAGCTAGGGGCAGGGCCTCGTCACATTAGAGAGAAAAGAAGAGAAAAGCTGGAACTTTCGTCTGTGGTAAGGTAATGGGAAGACACACAAAACACAAGTAAATTTAACAATGAAATTTTAATTACGTTAAAAAAACAAGACATGAATAAAGTTA